>NC_056750.1:669018284-669098284 GCF_019279795.1 Protopterus annectens | reverse complement strand
TTGTACCAAGAAAGGAAAAGGACAAAGCCTGGAGACCAATTCTGGACCTGTCTATTCTAAACACTTTTCTGGACGTTCCAAAATTCAAAATGTTGACTCTGCAGCAGTTTCTGCCCATGCTGTGCAAGAAGGCTTGGCTTGTAACTTTGGTCCTCAAAGAGGCATACCTGCATGTCCCAATCAGACAAACTTGCAGAAGATACCTCAGATTCATAGCTGGCTCAATGCACTACCAATTCTCTGCACTGCCCTTTGGCTTATCTACTGCACCCAGGGTCTTCACAAAATACCTGGCACCAGTAATTGCATTTTGCAGACAAAGAGGAATTCAAATATTTCCCTACTTGGACGACTGACTTATTCAAAGAGAGACCAAAGACATTCTACTAAAGCATCTGGTGTTTGTAAAAAGATTGCTAATTTGCCTAGGGTACACAGTAAACAAAAATAAATCAAAACTAGTACCCTCTCAAGAGATAATATTCCTGGGTGCAAGCTTAACTACAACTGCCCAGATGGCTTATCTCATGCCAGACAAACAAAGGCAACTGATTTCTTACTTCGAAAACATGGCAACAAAGTCCCAGTTATCTGCAAGAAAAATTCTGCAGGCTCTGGGCTACATGGCATCCTGCATTCTACTAATTCCATATGCAAGACTGCATATGAGGAAACTACAGTGGTATCTAAAAAGTGTTTGGACTCAACATTGCCACAGCCTGGAAACATTAATTACTCTCATTCCCTGCCTGCAATAGGAGTTTTGATGGTGGGCACAGGCCTGTCACCACAACAAGGGACAGCCATTCACTTTACCCACAGCCAGGCAGGCACTAACAGCAGATGCCTCAGATTATGCCTGGGGGGCACACATGGCAGGAAAATGTATTCAGGGCACATGGCCCACAAGCCAAATGCATCTTCATATCAATCAAAAAGAGATGCTAGCTGTACAGAATGCCCTGACAGCCTTCAAGGACCTACTTCATCCAGGAAAACTGCTGATAAAGACGGACAATACTACAGTCATGTGGTACATAAACAAGCAAGGAGGCACACATTCCTACCCCCTCTGCAGACAAGCCATGACTTTGTGGAACACAGCATTGACTTATCAAGTACACCTGCAAGCACAATTCCTGCCAGGAAGGACAAATACCTTGGCAGATGAACTAAGCAGAAACCTCATGGATCCTCATGAGTGGAAACTAGATCCACAAATCTTCAGAATGATAACAGGGAAATGGGGATGCCCAAACATAGATCTATTTGCCTCCCCTCACAACTGCCAGCTACAAAGATTCTGCACTCGGACTTATCACAAACAAGCATGGAAAGTGGACGCCCTTTCATTCAACTGGAAAGTCCTCTCAGTATATGCCTTCCCTCCTCTGCCTCTCCTCCCCAAGGTACTCCTAAAGGTCAGACAAGAGAAGCCAAAAATTATCCTGATTGCTCCAGACTGGCCACGGCAGCACTGGTACCCAATCCTAAAGAGCTTGTCTCAAGACCCAGCCTGGACTTTACCTCAAATTCCTCATTTGCTGACCCAATAAAACAATCAGATCCTACACAGCCAACTCAGAACCCTAAGTCTGGCTGCATGGCGGATAATGTAACCATTCAGAACACACCTCTCTCTAAAGCAGTTATGGATGTTATTTTAGAGGCCAGGAGGCCCAGCACCAGAAAGTCTTATGCAGAAAAATGGAAGAAATTCTGTGCTTGGAACCAGGCACAAGGAATTGACACGCTTGTTCCAAATATTCCTCAGATTTTACAATACCTAACTGAGATGCTGGACAAAGGCCTATCCTTCTCATCAATTAAGATCCATGTCTCTGCCATTTCAGCTCATTACAATATGGACCCACCTATTTTCTCTCATCCACTGCTAAGGCAGTATCTCAGAGGGGCCAAAAACATAAGACCTCCAAGGAGAGCTCCAATACCTACATGGGACCTCAATTTTGTCTTGGAAAAATTCACACTGCCTCCTTTTGAGCCAGCCAGTGCAGCTGAGATAAAATATTTATCATGGAAAACAGCTCTTCTCCTACCAATAACTTCAGCAAGAAGAGTCTCAGAATTACAGGCACTAATGGCTGTGGAACCTTTTATTATTTTCCATCCGGACAGGGTTTCTCTAAGGACAAACCCAACATTTATGCCTAAGGTAGTGTCCAGTGTGGCCCTTAACCAACCCATACATTTGCCTACCTTTTATCCAAACCCGCAGAAAAAGGGGGAGAGACTTCTGCATTCTTTGGACATACACAGACAGCTACGCTTTTACTTGGACAAGACTAAAGCTTTCAGAAAGACTGAGCAATTCTTAATGGCATACGCTGCAGGATCGCAAGGGAAAGCTATTTCAAAGCAGACTATTTCAAAATGGATAGGCCACTGCATTCATTTCTGCTATTCAAAACATGGCAAATCAGTGCCTAAGGGCATTAGGCCACATTCTACCAGAGCAGCAGCCACTTCAGCAGCCAACCAAGGACATTTTGGAGGCTGCAACCTGGACTTCAGTTCACACTTTCACAAAGCACTACCACTTACCTCTTTACTCTAAATCCAGAGCAGGCTTTGCCACTGCAGTTCTGCAGGGCCTCATAGCCACTCCTAATTCTATTTAGGCCCAGCCACCTAACCTCAGCTTTGGGATTCAACCCAAGTGTAATGACTGCAACAGTGAAACACGATGAACATAGTACAGTTGTGTACCTACCATAAATGCAGATGTTTGAGTGTATTCACTGTTGCAGTCCAGGGTACCCTCCCACCATCCCCCTTTCATTGCTAGGTCTTATCTGTACTTCTCTATTCTATACAACCTATGTGGTGTATTTGCTTGTAGATGAAGTTTATGTGCATGCTTTTTTATGATCAGAATTTTAAGCCTACCCTTTTGGGGGCACCTGACATCTGGGGCAAGAAAAAGTGAAGAAAATGGAGTCGGCTGCATCTTTTATACCCCTGGCGCACTGACGTCAGGGAAGAGGCGACAGCAACCGACGCCGGACCAGGACTGGAATTCAGGCCGACTGCGGGTAGCCTGCCAGCAGGATAACACAAGTGTAATGACTGCAACAGTGAATACAGTCGAACATCTACATTTATGGTAGGTACACAACTGTACTTTCTTTTTTCTTCTCTATATACAATTTTATACTGACTACCTAGTCCTTTTTCACTCCTTTGAATAATCTACAGGCAGCTGCTATTGTTATTAAGAGAAAAATGGCTGAATCATAAGCTTATACTGTCCTCTTGTGGCTTGATTGGAATAGCACAAGGAAACCAAGCTACTTATCACTGCCACCCAGGCACGCCACACTAATATTCAAACCCTGAAGTAAGCTAATTCCCTGAATAATCACAACAGATTGTAGAGTTGCTAATGAGTTGCTACTGGGGAGTTTTAGTGGAAGGAGTATCATCAAACAGACCAAGGGATTTTCCTCCAGCTTCATGCAAAAAGTCACAATCATTATTTTACCCCAGTCATCCAGTTGCACTGGTCAAAATAATTTTCCCAAGCTTTGCGAAGAATCCTGCAGGCCGCGGGTTGTCCTCCTGTGTAATTACTAGGTGATCAACTCGTTCCATCAAACTTCAACCTCCTGAATGTGGAGCAGATATGAAGGGTCGGAAAATGAAGGTGATACTTAATTTAATAGTAAAATAGATGCGTGGCTTAGCTAAGACCCCTTTGCCTTGGTACCTGCACAATGCTGAGACAGAAGTGTAGACAAACTAGTCTGGCAGCTGAAAGAGAAAAGGAAAACACAATGCCTGACTTTCGAATGCAGGATTGTATATCTGTTATGAATACCTGCTACTATTCAGATCACTATATGAGAGAGCTCTTTAAGAGATTTAACAACAAGCAGCTAGGGTTCGCCTGGGTATGTGACCCTTCTTTTCCACTGGGAATCCACTACATTTCAAAGTATCCCAGTTTCATTGTTTTTTTTTTATGATAGTCCAGCTATGCTGCAGCATTAAGCCCAGCTGTTAACCTTTCTTCTCTTCAACATTTCTGTTTATGTACTTCTCTGTTTCACTCTCTGAAATGGTCATGTCCCCCCCCCAACACACAAATACACAGTTTTGTCATCTTATTTTTCTGTTCTATTCTGCCTAGTTATTATTATTGTCAGTCACACCTCCCCCTCGCACACACATGCACAAACACTGCAATCAAGATCAATTTATTCTGTGAATGTAACAGAACATGTATCCATTAAATCTGAAATGACTTCTAGCTCATATTCATTTAGTCTCCAGATGGGATATAGTTCTTCAAAATTTGTATAAAAAAAGCTTTAAAATGTCCATTTTCCAAGCATTTGGATGACAGTTAAAACTTCAGTGCATGTGTTCTTTTTTTTTAATTTAACCTATTTAACCATGCATAGTTATTCGTACTTGGAACATGCCCTTCCCAGAATCACATTTACTCATTTCATGGTATAATTTCCTTTTTTTCAAAACTAATTAAACTGCATGGATTTAATTGGATTCATGCATTTTCACTGTCACCAGGACTCTGGACGTCAAGCTTACTGACCCCACAATCCCACCACCTGACATTATCACCACAAAACAATAGGGCATACATTACAACATTTGTGCATTGTAGCTGTTATTCCCCACACTGCCTCCCTTATATGGGACTCTGATCTCATATCTACAGTCGCTAACTACAGTAGATCCAGGGTGGCAGCAGTCTGGAGAAAAGTTAAATACCATTTATTCCCTTTTCTCCATACTGGTACAACCTCAGGGTTAGTGTAATGAGGGATCAGGGGTGCAAGGCAACATCAGTGGATGCACAAGATTGTTCTGCCCTACAAATTACATTTGTTATCAAGTTGTATGCATTTAAATATACCCAAGTGGTCTACAAGGTGGTAGCAAGATGGTCTACATCAGGATCTGCATGGTATAAAACTTTTCAGTAAGTAGAGCTAGGCCTTTTTAAATACTGATTAGAATGTTTGCACTGTCTGAAACATAGCACCTGTATTACTGAAGATGTATCCTTTTAAGAATAAAAATAAATATTTTTCATAGCTCAATCCTCATAACAATGTATGCTGAAAGGAGTATAAGTTGCAACAGATATGTAAAGCCTATATGAATCTGTAAATTAGGTCTGATTGCAACTTCTGAATTCAGGCTTTACAGCTGTAACATTTCAGTCTCAATTACTCCATTAATTAAGGTAAATATACATGACTTTTTACAACTTTCTAATTCTAAGCAATATCTTTATAAACTGTGTGCCTATATGCTTGATGCTTTAACAGTCCATGCTTCGGCCTTCTTATTTTAACATAAACAAAAGCATATCATACTCAGAACCCATTTGTTAATAAGAGACTATTTGCTTCAAAATAAAATGGTTTCAGTATCAGAATATTTTTCTTTTACAAGCATGTTACATATTTGTGAGTTCCTTGTTACAGTCATTTGTGCTACAGTTACTACAGTTTGATTAAAAGAAATGTCCATTCTAAGTAATGCCAATCCATACCAAGGGAATACTAAAACTTAGTTTTATTTTATTGATGAATTCTTAACTGTATGGAAGGGAACATACCAAAACAATACTATTTATGGTTTGTTTGCACTCTAACCCATTTAGTTGACAAGTAGAAAGGATATGACCGTTAGCCTGTCAGGTGCTGTAAGTGAGTCTATATTAGATTGTCAGAATGGCATTACAGCAAATGCCATTTCGACAACACATAATGAGCGAAGTGCCAAAACAGTGAAAGCTCGGGTAAGCGTTTTTTTTCCTAGGGAAAAGAATCGCTTGACCTGAGCCTTGACATTGCTGTTTACCCCACTGTAGTGCAATCTCAGAGTTGGTATATTTAGTTAGGGGGGTGTGGGGGCACAGCCCCCCCCCCACTTTGAAATGTTTTTACTGGTGTGTTTTGTGTTGTTGGTCTACCAATTTTTTTCCCTAGGAAAAAAATCGGTGACCTGGGGTTTTGCTGTTTTGGTATTTCATTCTTTATGTGTCGTCGAAATGGCATTCGCTGTAATGCCATTTCAACAATCTAATATAGACCCACTATAAGTTGCCCAGGAATGTTTTCATGTGGTGCTTGTGTGTACTAAGGGCAAATGTTCACATAATATTGTTTTGTTCATCATATGCCCAATAAAACATTTAAGTTGAAGGCTAATGCTACGCGCGATACTAAATATCTGGTGCATGTAGCATTGCTAGGAACTTTAAATTGGCGAAACAAATAGAAGATGGAAAGCAGGATTTAGAAAACGTGTAATGCCCACAAAGAAAGCAACATACAACTGGTGTTTTACCAATGCATAAAGAAATGTGCAATAGTTATTCTTTTAAATTTGTGGTCCTGTGACAATAGCCAAATTACTGCAGGGGAAGTAATCATGGTAACAAGGAGGAAGCACATTAGGATGGTGTAGTCATCGCATATAATGTTACAAGTCACAAACAGAATGAAAACAGAAATGATATGAAAGTCACACAACATTATGAATCATGTGAACATTGTATTTGTATGTATTCATATTTAATACTGCAGCTTTTTAATTCATTTTTTATGCAACTATAGTTCACTTTTATTAGTGCTAATGAGTGAGTGCAAGTTTTAAGATGTGTGTTTACAGTCACGGTAACTTATTGAAGTTATGTTACTTTGACAAGTTTCAGCTGATGAAACCCTAGGTGCACAGCATAAACATTTCATTAATTCAGCAACATGTTGATGTCTCTTGTAATTAGATAAAGTCAGTCTTACTTATCTGCTGTAACTGTTGTCAGATGCTCTTCATTCTACATTGAAAAACACATTTCACACTTATTCAGGATATAACTTTGTTGGATTTGCCTCTGCAGACACCCCCACAAAAAATATGCAAGCAATAATGCCCAACAGGGTGTGTGTCCAGGAGTGTTATGAGGCCCAACGCTGCAGGTGGAGGGCCTCTACACCCCTGGGTGGGAGTTATTTGCAGAGTAACACACACTGGAGGGCATTATTGTGCTTAGAGGGCTGTCTGTAAAATTATGTTTTCTTTGCTTATTTTTTTATTACTATATTATTTTTTATATATATTTTTGATGTAAAACAGTTCCCCTGCCAAATGTTTCAAAGCTGCTGTAGTATATGTAAATGGTGCTGGAGGAAACATTTTATATCCAAACAATAATATATAATATATTTTTTAAATAATATCTAGATATTTACTTTATTTTTAGGGCCCTTACTCCTAAAAATGTGTTGTTTTTTGCCAGTCACTGGGGATTGAAGTCACTAAATAATAACAGATATTTGACTTGCAGGTTTTATTTCCTTCAGAAAATTAATTTTAATACAAATCCTGTTATTTAAGCTATTTTGTAATTTTATAAGAATAATATTTACACTATGTTCCTATTATTGAGCCTTTGTTCCCAGCTTTATCCAGATTTCTTGAGCTAAAAAATCGAGAGATATGGACACCCCTTTACTGCTGCTGTCACTGCTCAAGCGATGTCACTCTCTCTCTCATACATACAAACACTTGTACTTCAGAAAATGAATACTAACACCAGCCCTATTATTCAAGCAACTTGGTCATTTCTATGACAGCAATATTTAAAATATGTTCCTATTTTGAGCCTTCCTTCTCCCTTTATTTAGGCATTATCCAGATATCTTGAGCTAAGAGGTCGACAAGTATACAAACTTCTTAACTGCTGCTGTTTTCCCTCACATACACCTATTTTTCATGCAGACAAGCACATACACGCTTACACACAGACAGAAACATAAACACACATACTTTTTTCTGTTTCATTTAGTTTTTTTAACACTCGCTAAACAGCAAAAGTGCTGCTTTGCAAATGTAAAATATTAGCTCGATCGATCTTACTCTGACTCACATGCACGCATACACACACACACACACACACACACACACACACACACACACACACACACACATACTTTTTTTTATTTCTTTTACATTTGCTAAACAGCAAAAGTGAGCATAAAATAATGGCAATCATTAGGTTACTTTCAATCGGAGCACCACAGCAACATGATATGCCGCCATGAAGTGGGATACTCATTTCTCAGTGGGCATTACCTGTAGATTAACACTCTTCTGGAGAACATTCATTCTGCAGTCAGGGTGTCAATCTACAGGTCGCCAATTCTCTAAAAGTAATATAACCTATGGGAATAATACAGGTGCTAGAGTCCCCATGTGTTCAAAAAACTGTTTTGAAGCCAGGGACTCAAGCTCAAGTGCCTTGTAGTGCTTGTAGGCTGCTGCTTACACTCAAACCTGAATATGAATAGAGAGGGAGAAGGATTTTAAGCTTAGGGAATAGGAAACGAGTTTTAAGTTTAGAGAGCAATAAAAGGGTTTTAGGTTTGGGAATCAAGAAGGGCATTCCTCATTAGGAAGTGGAATGGGTAGTCTTAGGTTTAGGGACTGAGAAAGGTTTTAGGTTTAGGGAGTGTGAGGGTAGTTTTAGGTTTAGGGGGCAATTGGGGAATTTAGGGTTGTGGAGTGAAGATTTAGGGTAAGGGATCAAAGACTCAGGTTGAGAACTGGGTGGGAGTTTTAGCGCTAGAGTTTAGGTTCTGATATGGATATACAGTTGTATACATCATGTATGGGAAGGACTACATACAAACAGGAGATCAGGCTAGTGGGAGTTCAAGTACTTGCTTTAGACAAGTGGCAGTGAACTAGCATGCCGTGTACTACTAGCATGTGAGCACCTTTGGTAAACCTATAATCTACAATAAGTCAAGGACTATAAATGGTTATTGCTAGAAGTACCTAATCATCCTGACTGCTAACGATGCACTACACTTTCATTTTCAGAAAATGAAAACATTTAATGAGTATGATGTTTTTTTTCAAAACTGCATGAGCTTCTGAAAATGTCTGGTTATGTAGTAATGCAAAAATGATTCAAGAATCTTTTACAAAACAAAGAAACACACTTTTTAAACATCCAAACAGAATGGTAAGAATAAGCCAGATGGTATCCTAAATAAATTGTAGCAGCAAGTAGAGTTGGTAGCATTATTCCTAAACAATAGTAGTTGTTAAAAATTATCCACAAATAGCACATGCATTAAAAATGTTTACAGATGTGCATATAGCCTAAACCTGGCTAAGATTCCTTTTGCAGAAAATTTTTGATCAAGTTGTTTTCTTCTGCAAGGAGCTTCACCCCACTGACCCACACACACACAAACATACACTCCACAATATTTAAGGGCTGTAAACACTGCTTTTTATTGTAATCATCTCTGTGGAGACTAGGGTTGCCACCTTTTCAAGTACGTAAAGTGGGACTTGTTGTGGAAATGTAAGATTTTGCAGGACAAACTATACCTACAGCTGGTGCAAAGGACAGAACTTCACCTTTTTGCCAAAATAAAAGCTTATTCTTGTAGCATTTGAGTTGCTTATGCTGTTTCATATAATGCTTAGGTGTTTCAGATAGAAAATAATTGTGTTATGCAACTATTAGAGAAAACTTAGGAAATATTTTTGTCCTAAAATCTCAGGACATTTGCTATTTTTTAGTTTTTTTCCACAGGACTCAGCTGTCCAGATAGGAACTGTCCTGTGCAAAGAGAACAGGTGGTAACCCTACTGGTCACTGCTTCTCAGTGCATGAAGTAGAAAAAAAAATCAATTAGTTCAGTCCGGTGGCAAATTATTGGGCTACATTTCACCAATTTGCCATTTCCTGAATTTAGAATAGGGACATTCAACAGCTTTCCCCTTTAAGAAAACTAAAGGAATCTTGCTCTTGAAAACAATTAATACCTATAAACATTTGGTTAATGCTAGAACATGCTGAAAACAACAGTTTGTTACATATCAAATTAATATTTGCCTTTACGTTTTGTAGTATATGCTACTATGTTATATGTAGCCAAAGAAGCAGTTATGGAAAAAATGGAAACAAATACAATGAAATATTAAATGCATCATTCCCTGTTGATCTACCTATTAAAACTGTGGCATTATAACATATTCCTGTTTTTCTTTGTGGTAGTGGCACTTAAATCTCATTGGAAAAGCAAGAATGATTTTGGATATTTAGTTTAAAAGCATGATATAGGTCATTTAGTACAATTCCAATAGTCTTCTAAAATAGAGGTAAAAATCACCCTTTGAAAGACAGCACAGGCAAGTGTGCAATGAATATTACAGAATACAATGACATCTAGTGGACTATTCACTGAAAGCACATTTGACTGTCCACAATTCACTGAAAGCTCAATTCACTGAAAACACAATTCACTGAAAGTTATATATGGCCTTTTCCCCACTGTAGTGCGACCTTGTCCTTGTTACAGTACATGTTCAAAAGATGTATATATGGTTAAACTCATAATTTAATCTAGGTTTATACAAATCCACATACACAATAATTTACCATTTTTTTATTGAAGATATATATTTTTTTTAGATTTGAATAAGGATACATTTTATCAGTACCAGTAAAAGAGAAACTGAATAACTTTGTTACACTGATGTCTAGAAAATCCATCACAAACAAATAAGACTTGGCTGTAAATCCAACTCCATTAACAATTATTGTTAAGATATCAAAAAAAATCTTTAAATTAATCCAGGGGAACCTTCTGATACCAACTAGCAATTATCTAAGAAATAATGTCATTCTCTCTTTGGAATAAACATTTAGAAAGGAGTTCAAAATACAATTCTCTCTCAAAAAAAAACATAAAATATCTGCATCAATGAGGGCAAAAGATGCTCCCATGGCAGGTCCATTAACCTGATGGCTGTTTTTATTCTATCTTTCTATGTGCTGAGATAATGGGCAAAATATAATAGATTCACCCTTAAAAATGCAGCAGAGTTTAAAGAAGTGGGCCGGTAGCATAAGAAATGCAGTAGGTTTGCTTTCCTGATTGGTTGTGTTCACTGATACCTTTCTTCGATTGACAGTGCAGTCAAATCAAGCGGACTGATGATTTGTCTGTATACATATATCTACATACACATATAAGTGTCATATCCACATCTACATACATACAGCAGGCACCAATATACTGGAAACTGACATTGCCTGAAGAGCTACTTTTTCAAAAATGTAATCTTCTGAAATTAGCTGCATTTACTTTATTTCTTAAGGAAGAAAAAACTTACTTTAAATATATTTTTATGATAGAGCCGTGTCCCTCCTCCAATCAACAACCAAGCTTGTTATATGCTTTTTCCTTCTGTGCCGTACAACTATGAAGCCCTGATTCCATAGACCTTGAGCTTGATCTTGCTACATGGGATCCAACCTGCCTTCAATAGAGATAAATGGAGGAACTATCATTCAGTCAGTCAGTCATAGAGGAGCTCTTCCACCTGCATGATGTCAGGAAGGGCCTCACCATCCCCATGGGCCAAGGGGCACGCGTACTCCCAGACTGTTGATATATGAAGACCATACATTTTGCTCTCTCAGGCCAGAGGACAATGTACTAATCCCTCCCCCCATTAGCAGCCCATATCATGTCAGGTACAAGCTACAGAGGCATTTCTAAGGCTGATGTAAGCACTACATAACTCTGAGGTATTCTATGTCATCCTCTATGGATGTGCTCCCTCTGTCACACACACACACACACGATAACATTCCTGATCTGTGGTCAGCATGCTGGTCTCTGCTTGCTAGGGAGTAGTGGCTAACTGGGAACCACACCTCTTTTTCCTGTGATTAATGAACTGACTACATCTGCTCATCTCACCCCCTCCCTAAACCACCATTTGTCTCTTCCACTGCCTGAAAACATTCAAACTTGGGGCATGTGGGTAGTAGTCATAGCTTTATCTTCATATGCCAATTTGCCAGGTATTCATCAAACAAGAGTTTTACCTGGATTCTGGCCAGAATGTTGGAAAAGTTTTTACCAAGACTAATACACAAATTCCAACAGTTATTCTAAAAGAGGCAGGAAGGAGGAACTGATGTACTATTTATGGACTAATGTCCAGCAGATCTGCACTGAGCACAGTTCTCCAGTGGCAACAACCTTTACTGATTTTTGAAAGGTGTTCAGCTCCTTATCCTGGGACTATCTGTGAGGCACTGTAGAGAATTATGGGATTAATAGATGACAGCTACTATATGAGGACCCCTGGTGCAGGTAGACAGTTCTACTGCTCATTACCAATTCTAATTATTAACAGGTACATAGCAAGGCTGCCTCTTATCACCTTTACTTGTTATACTGTGATACTATTTATAGTGATAAAACTAAGAGATCAGCTGTATGTATGCTGGCATTGTCTTGGTTTGCCAATGATTTTTTGCTGTGGATTTTTAAGTTGGAGTTGCATATGATGAAAATCCTCACCACTGTTGAAGAGAGTTTAGTTGTAAACTGAGATAAAACAGTCATTTTCCACTTAACATCATCTAGTGTAAAGTCTACTGCAAACTTTGCTATTTAATGCAATGTGTAACATAAACTCTTAAGAATAGAGTTGACTTCAAATTTTGGTCAGATATTTGATTGGAATTTAGATTCCTTAATGGTGAAATGATTTAATTTCACCTTTCTGTCTTAAAGCTGCAGAAAGAAGAATGATTTCACTACCAAAATGTATTTTCCTTTGTCATCACCTTCCTAATTTTGCCAGTAATATATCAGTTACAAATGGTAATAAGTCATTTCTTATGAGAAGCAAGCTATTGTAGGTGCAGTCATTTCTAAACAGAACAGAAAACTATGGGTGGGGGTGGGGGTAAAGTTCAACTAGGAATTGATGGATTGAACCATGATTCACATATAGTAAAAATGTTGAGGCCATAAAGCTTGATCTCCCAGTGGGGAAGGTTCTGAGGTCTTGTGCAAATTCTGCAGCTGTGGGGCAAGTTTAATACTTGAATCAGGTGCCCACTTAAGGTCATTGGGGCCTGTATTTATAGTGTTAGTATGGGAACTGGTATATGTTGTCATAAGCTGAACACCTTGAACAGAAATTAAGATTCAGCATATTTACCCCACATTTGTGTAAACTCAAAGGTATTTTATATTAGTAAGGTGGTGAAGGGGCAACCACCATACTAGGATATTCTGGATACAGTCCCCCAAATTTCTTTATTTTACAACACCTACAAAAATTGAATCATGATTAGTCCATTTACGATGAGTCCAGCTTGCAGTAACCTGTCATAATTCCATTTGGGGGGGTGCGCTGGTTGTGTGATACCAGTGATGTGAGATGAAAGAGCAGATGAAATAATAGACCGGGTTTGACAGCAACTTACAGATGTTAATCTTTTGTCAGTAAATACAACATCTGCCTATATTAGTTGAATTGCAGCGCTGCAGGACATTTCAATTATGATTTGCTGGGAAGGGGTATCACTGCCTGTGTTGTACTAAGGCAGCCGGTAACAGGATGTGGAAACAGGTGAGGCTGGTATAGAGCATCTCTGTAAGTGACTCAACATACAGACAGGTGAGAAGTAATATCATGTAAATGAAGGTGTGCTTTTTAAAGCTATATTTGTGTCATACTTTTCTGTCATCCTACATTTTAAAAGATTTATAAGCATAGAAGCAGCTGAAATATATATTATTTAATTGGGAATGGAAGCGTGACAATATCAGTACTCCCGTCAGTTTAAAGCCATCACAGAGTTGTCATTTGAAAATACTGCAATGGCTGCTGTTGGGCTGTTGATAAAATCCATCGATGGGTTTCAATATATTTTGGACTATGCCACTAAATACCCTGAAGCTATCCCACTAGGTAAGGCTCGTGCTAAGTCTATATCCAGGGAGTTCATTTTGGTATTTTACAGGATGAGAATACTAAAGGATTTACTCACTGATCATGTAACCATGCCTCTCAACTTCTTCACTCAAGAATTTTTGACAAAGCCAAAAATAATAGTGGACAAGGGGACAAAATCAAGGACAGATTTTTAGTATTACTTTTACAAATTTAGACAGCTTGAAGAAGTCTGTGGAGATCAAAGCACTTGCTTTTATGGAATGAAGTGTGGTTTTATCAGCAATTTTATTGATTTTTTTATTTTCTTATTACTTGGATCAAGATGATCAGCCATTTTATTTTGGTTTTATAAACCTATTTTGTGGAAAACTTAGAAAGTTGTTAGAATAACAGGTTAGATTTATGTCTGGATTATTCAGTGACTGCAGTACTCAATAACTTGCCAGGAAATCACACATTTTATGAGGAACACAACAAAAATATGTGACAAAAATCTACATATTCTGTGAAATTCTGGTAGTTGAGAGATACACAAGGGACTTAATTTATGTCCTGAATAATGTATCAACTTTATCAGTGATTTAAAGTCAAGAAAGTAAAACCTTAGCAAAACTTCCCCAAATGGACAGATTGGTTGAACATTTCAAATGAATCCTAAAATTTATGCCAAGAAAAATTATTGAGGAAGATTGCAAAAACTGGAGCCATTTAACACCATACCCTCCTCTTCTCCATTTGCGAAGTACCACAATCCTCAAAAGAGTTCAACACATTTGAGTTATTATATTGTGTGTACCCTCCTGAACTATTAGATATTGCCAGAAAAAAACTTGTAATGATAAAAAAAAAAATTAAAGTGTCATAGGACACTATGCCAACATACAAGTTGGCTCAACATGGTGATACCCCAGTACTGGAACACAAGGAAACAGACAGATCTACACACCAAGGACTGCACAACAGAACCACAGTAACCAGATGATTTAACTCTAGAGACCAGTTTTATTCCCCTCAGCAGACATTTTTGAATAAATGAAGGGTTACATCTGAAATAGTACAGAAAATAAATGAGGTAAATTACAGAGTTATACAGATACAGAAGAGGAGACCTGAACAGATATACTATGTCAACATTCAAGACCTTGGAAGTGCAGGTCTATGTAATTCATTTAGCAGCAGAGGCTAGTAACTCTAAGAAAGAAAACTGACGTCTCTGCCTGCAGTTCAGACAGACAGCACACTATCTGAGCCACAGGAAGAAAAAGTAGAGAGAGTTTCTGTTAAGGAACAAATAAGTATTTTCAGAACTGCCAGACAGGAAAACTTTGATTCAAGACAATATTGAGACTAGTCCAGGAAAGAAAACTAGAAGGAAGAAGGCTAATACCGTGAGTCACAAAGAAAAGCAGTGTAAGGTGAAGTAAGAAAATGCATCAGCTTGAGGGTAATGAAGAGTCCAAAGGTGAGCGAAACCGCCCCATAGTGTTAGTCCCCAAACCTGATTGCACGATCAGATTCTCTAATGATTCTAGAGAGCTGAACAGCATTTCAAAAACTTGACAGCTACCCAGTGTCAAGGATAAATGAACTCATAGAAAGGGTGGGGAACACATGGTTCCTGTGTACATTAGAGCTAACAAAGGGATACTGCCAGATCCTTCTAATGGTAAAGCAAAAGAAAATCTGGATTTTTCAATACCAGAGAACTTATTCCAATATATTGTCCTTCCTTTTGGGCGACATGGTGCTGATGTGACCATTCAAGGATAAAGGGACAGAGTCAAATATTTTGCCGCTTGTAGGGCTCCCACCTATCTATCGTGCAAGCCATATTGGACTCTCTGAGGCAAACCTGGCTAACTGTCAATTCCTCTAAGAGCAAATTAGGCATGATATATGCATAAGAGAAGTAAAATATTTAGACTATGTAACTTGTAGTGAGATAATTAGGTCCAAGAAAGAAAAAATGTGAACCTGTGAAAAACTAGTGTATTCCAGGCAGTTAGAAGAAAATGAGAAGGTTATTGAGTTGCCTGGGTACTATCAAAAATGTGTACTCCATTTTGTATGAATATCATGTCCTCTCACAATCTGACAAAAGAAAAGAAATAAAGAGGACACTGAAGACAGATGGGGCAATGTTATCACAGACCTTTGATGGAATTGAATTTTCAACATGCTTCTCATTCATAAATTGAGCAGAGCAGAAACCAAGCATTCTACCACTGAAAGGGAATTCTTGACAATGGAGTGGGTGCTTTCTTTGTTAAGATATGACCCTTTCAGAAATCATTTGCAATGGTTACAGACCATGGTCTGTTGGTATGACTGAACATACAACATGATGGGAACACAGAGATATATAATGTGGTACCTACCTTGCAACTGTTAAAATTAATGGTGAAACACAGACCAGGCCCAATTCACTATAATGCAGATGGCACACCTATGGCTCATAGCCTATCTAGTAGGCCTGAAGTTGAGGGCTCGAAGCTTGGGGGGTCAGTGTAACACCATGTGGCAGTTCATACTAGAATACTCTCTCAAAACTATGCACATTTTTTGTATACAAATGTTGTAGCCAGAACTATGTTGCTTTACACACAATGTAAATATTGTGAGTAAAGGCTACAGAATGAACTGTTGCTTTCAGTAGTCAGGTACAATTGAGTATTAGGCATTGAGCAGTCAGGTACCATTGAGTACTAGGCACAGAGCAGTCAGTAACACTGAGTATTAGGCACAAAGTAGTCAGGTACCATTGAGTATTAGGCATAGAATAGTCAAGTACCATTGTGTATTAGGCATGGAGCAGACAGGTACCACTGAGTATTAGACATAGAGCAGTCAAGTACCAGTGAGTATTAGGCACAGAGTAGTCAGTAATACTGAGTATTAGGCACAGAGTAGTCAGGTACCACTGAGTATTAGGCAAAGAGTAGTCAGGTACCATTGAATATTAAGCATAGAGTGGTCAATATCACTGAGTATTAGGCATAGAGTAGTCAGGTACCATTGTGTATTAGTCATAAAGTAGTCAATACCAATGAGTATTAGGCATAGTGTAGTCAGGTACCATTGAGTATTAGGCATAGAATAGTCAGCTACCATTGAGTATTAGGCATAGAGCAGTCAGGTACCACTGAGTACTTGACATAGAGCAGTCAAGTACCATTGAGTATTAGGCACAGAGTAGTCAGTAACACTGAGTATTAGGCACAGAGTAGTCAGGTACCACTGAGTATTAGGCATAGAGTAGTCAGGTACCATAGAATATTAAGCATAGAGTAGTCAGGTACCACTGGGTATTATGCATAGAGGCTTTCTCCATGGTTCACTTAATAGAGCCAAGTATGCAGTAAAGTGATAAATAAGAATATTGCTATAGTCCTACCAATTCAAAGTAAAGTTGGCCTCTTGTAGAGGGGGATTGTATGCCTGGAAATATGGTTCTACATAATGTACTTCATTAAGAAGAATTGTTGTGGATTATACACAAGGAAACATGGACACCTTCCTGAAAAATACTTCAGAAAGAAGAGTTACTTGGAAGCAACTATGTACTGTGGGCATTAAGTCCTTACCCAGAAGGGAGTCTCAGGATTTTGTGTGAGATACTGCATCTCTTTGTTGTGACTGAGACATTGAAGCTTTACAAGAAAGAATTTTATTGTATGTTTTTTGTTTAGTTGTCATTTTAGAAAGCTAATTCCTTTGATGCACTGGTCTACATGAGAAGAGTTTCTACTAGTAACTACCATTTGTCTTTACAATAAAACTTTATTTTATGAACTTATAGACTTTGATGCATTAACATGTCACTATATACATATTTAGCAAGGGTACAGCTAGACATACACAGTGTATTTAAACAAGTATATTTTTGAGCATCTCTTGCAACCTTTATTACTCAAAGAGCACAGAATTTTTAGAACTGGTTTAACTAATACATTATACAGCTATATAAAACATGCTGCTTATGTGACAAAAAGGAAAAAAATTGCTGTTCAAGACCAAGAAGGAGCAGGTGCCCAATTGGAAGCAATGTCTCCTTAACCTGAACAAGCAAATAAGAGCACTAGTGAAATCCTCCAAAGCAAACTTCAAGTCCAAATTGGCCACGTCTACTAGAGACAATCATAAGGCCTTCTTCACATATGTCCGCAACCTCAAAGGAAGCACACAGATCTGTTCAGAACTGGTGGTCAAGGACACCACATATGCAAATGCCGTAGATACAGCAAACTTGCTGGCTGACAGAGTCAATGAAAACTTTACCCCTCTGTCCCCCCCATCAGTAAATCAAGACATCCCCAGTACCTGCCCCCTTCCCCTTATATCTAGGGAACAGGTCATCATTGCTCTCTCAAAGGCAAAAAAATACAGCCTCCATGGGACCTGATAACATCCCAGGCTGCATCCTAAGTGAACTCAGGCCGGAACTTGCAGCACCATTAGGCACCCTATTCAACCAAAGCCTGAGTACTGGCTTCATCCTAGCTGAGTGAAGAACAGGCACTGTCATCCCTTTACATAAAGGTGGAGCATCCACCGATCTGGGAAATTATAGACCCATCAGCCTAACTAGTCTGATCTGCAAGGCCATGGAACGGATTATGATGGACCTCATTAACATTGGCAACCTCCAAACACTTGATCCCATACAGTTTGGCTTCATCAAGGGGAGATCATGTCTGCTAAATTTGGTCGTCTTTTTTGAGACAGTCACCAAAGCCATGGACGAGGGGAAGATGGCCCACACTGCCTACCTTGACCTGGCCAAAGCCTTTGACACTATTCCCCACTCGGGCATAATAGATAAGCCCTCTCAACTAGGCATCAATCCATATGTTACCAGATGGGTAGCAAACTGGCTCACTGATAGAACCCACGTAATCAAGATATGGGAAGCCACCTCAAGCAGTAGACCCGTAACAAGCAGTCTACCCCAGGCTTCGGTCTGGGGCCTCTGTTATTTGGGATATACTTTTCTGAGGTCAGGTGCAGGCCAAATCTAGTGGGCCATGGCTGACCAAGTTTGCAGATGACTGCAAGTTGGCTGCTGTCATCAATTCCCCTAGTGATGTGGACATCCTCCAAGAGGGTCTCACTCAGACAAATGACTGGTGCCAGAAACATGGCCTCAAGCTGAATACCAAAAAATGCATCATCATGCCCTTTGGAGAGAGTGACATCCCCACAAATTATCACATTAATAACAACGTCCTAAGCACTCAATCAGTCGTGAGGGATTTGGGGACCCAGGTTGATAGCAGCCTGACTTTTGACAACCATGCTGCTTCCATGGTATGGAAAGCCTTCTACATGGCCCACCTCATAAGTAAGGGTATTTCATCCAGGGACAAGGAGGTCATAACATCCCTGTATTCTTCCCTTATAAGGCCCATTACTGAGTACAACATCCCATTCGGCATGTACCTCACAAAGCACATGTAGCAGCTGGAGAGACCACAGAGTTCCTCACCAGAAGAATCCAGGGCTTCAAACCATATACAGATAGGCTAAAAGCCCTATCCCTCTACTCAGTTTCATACAGACTCCTCAGAGGTGACCTCTGTCTGGCATACAAGGTGATCATGGACCCCACCTTGATGGGACTGCTGCATATCCTCACGTCAAGCTGCACTTGAGTAACCCACTTGCTCCACCTCAACCTGGTCTGTGACATCAACAAGACGTGTTGGCGGGACAGATTTGTGTCCCAGGGACTCCCTCATCTATGGAATGGACTCCCTCTCCACATCAAGCAGAGTACCTCTTTATCCCTTTTTAAGCACAACCTAGATAACGGGAAAGATACCCCTGTGATTCCACCCATGTCCCTGCTGGACAGGAGCATTGGGTGCTGATTTGTCAAAATATGGGCTAAACTCTTGGCTAGGCTTATAAGGGCCTCAGGGCCAATAGCATAGTAACCTCCTATGATCCTATAAGAATGCACCTTTAAAATATCTGTTTTTATGGTTATTAAGTTCCAGCAATTGAAATAAAGTGTCCCTTTCCTATGTACAAAGAGGCAAAACATTGTGGGTGGAGTACGCTTTATAAATGATAGTCAGGTGGGGGGGCAATAATATTAGGTCTGAACAAAAATATACAATTCTGGCTATACCATCTTCTAGAAAAGGTTTAATTTTATCTTATAATCATGATTTTTTTTCTCTTGCAACTTGACATAAGTAGCTGTCAATTAATTGTACTCTCTGTGCTGGTATATGATGTCTACAATCAATGATCTTACTAGTACAACATCATACAATCAATGATCTTACTAGTACAACATCATAAATCAATGGTCTTACTAGTACAACATCATACAATCAATGATCTTACTAGTACAACATCATATTTACCCAGTGGTTTGTCATTGCAGATTTTTAGAAAACATTCCCAAGCAGGTATTTTCATGTAGATTTGTGACTTAACCACATGATGGCACCATAAGTTTATAATTTGAATACAGATGCCTCACTTTTAATTTATTTTAAGTGTTAGCACAACAATGGGCTGAGCTGATTGTGAGCAATGTTACCTGCACAGAGGCTGAAGATAAAGCAAACCTACTGGCCAATAAATTTAGATCTAACTTTACCCATCTCTCCCATACTTATATCCTTCCAGATATAGCAGAAACCATCTCACCTTCAGTTATCTCACAAGATCAAGACCAAAAACCGCTATCAAAAGAAAATAATATTGCATTGATAGGGCCTGACAACATCGCTAGATGAATCTTAAATAGCATGAAGCATGATCTAGCCACACCCCTAACAACAATATTCAGTCACAACCTTCATACATGTTTTGTACCAAGTGTATGGATAACAGCTACAGTTATTCCCCTGCATAAGGGAAGACCTTCCACAGACCCAGGCAATTACAAACCCATAAGTCTGACCACCCAGATATGCACAGCCATGGAAAGAATTATCATGGGACTAATCAAGTAGGACATAGGAAACCTCCTAACATTGGATCAGTCTCAGTTAGGATTCATCAAGAGCTGGTCATGCTTATTCAGCCTGGTGGACTTTTGAAAAAGTCCCCAAAGCAATGGATGAAGGCAAAACAGTAAATACAGCATACTTCAACCTGACAAAAGCTTGACATGATTCCCCACTCACGCAAGTTTGTCCCAAACAAATAATTGGTGCAGTAATCATGAACTGAAACTAAATGCCAAAAAACTGCATTGTTGCATCCTTTGGGAAGTCATCCACCCCAGGGAACTACCACATTGACAATACACCCCTAAGAGTTTACCAAGTTGTTCAGGATTTGAGAACGTATGTGGATAGTATCTGCTATTGTAAGAAAGTTCTTCTATATTGCATAGCTTATAAACAAAGGGATTATGTCTAAATCTAGGAATGTTATTGTCCTCCTTTAATCAGCCTTCATTAGGCCAATAATTGAGTATAATGCCCCTTTGGCGTATATTTATCCAGACACATACAACAACCTGAGCATCCACAGAAATATCTTACTAAAAGGATACAAGGAATAAACAACATATCCCACACAGACCAACTGAAAGTCCTGTCACTATACTTGGTATCCTACAGACTCCTAAGTGGTGGTCTGTGTCTGACATACAAGGCATCCTCTGACCCAGTACTGATGGATGTACTGCTCATCAACAAGTCAAATGACATCAGAAATAATCTAGTGATCC
Source organism: Protopterus annectens (assembly GCF_019279795.1). Lineage (NCBI taxonomy): Eukaryota > Metazoa > Chordata > Ceratodontiformes > Protopteridae > Protopterus > Protopterus annectens. The sequence continues at coordinate 669,076,797 of NC_056750.1, read as the reverse complement.
AAATCTCTGATGCAACATCAACAGAATGGTGTGGAGGGACAGGTATATTTCATAGAGTATTAGGCATGGAACAGACTCCCCCATCCACATAAAGCAAACTTCATTCCTGTCCATATTCAAGAGCAATTTGGATATAAGGATAGGCAAGTAAATTTCCAGAATCAGATCAGTACAACTCTAGTAATAAATGTGTCGATGTAAATGGTTCAAAATTGTATATATTCCATGCAAAAATTGCAGGTTACCAAGCCCACCAGATCAGATTACAGGCCAGCTGAATTAAAGACAGTACTGTATGCCATAAAACAGTACGCTAAATATCAGTTTAATATTTTAGTGACAGTTTATGCAGTTACAGTTCTTACTATTTATCCATGACAATTGTAGACAGTAATGATAAATCCTTACAGTATTCAGTAGTCATCTTGTTCTCCTTTCAGCTGCTCCTATTAGGGGTCAGCACAGCAGACCACTGGTCTGCAGAATGAGTGGCAGTAGAGTTTTACAGTGTTGAGTTGCCAGCCCAGCATGCAACCTTCCTCAGAAGGCACACACATGCACACACTCACACTTAATTTAGAATTAGAGTTTAGAATGTCCAATCCATCCGCAGCATGTCTTGGGAATGTGGGAGGAAACCGGAGCACCTGGAAGAAACCCACGTGGACAGAGGGATAACATTCAGACTCCACACAGAAGGTACCCCACATGAGAATCGAACTGGAGAAACTCTTGCTATGAGGTGACAACGCTAACTGCTGTACCACTGTGATGCCCTCTGCAGTATTCAGTAGTACTGAAAATAATTAAATGATGTCAGCTAAAGGAATGGCTATGTTAAGACAGTGGGTGGAGATCTACACAGAGAACAGTATGTCAGGACTTGAGGGTCAAAGAATAAACGCAAAAAGTTCAACAGTTAAGATTAATTTTATAGAGGTGCAGAAAGTTCAACAGTGGTTAAGATTAATTTTATAGGGTGCAGAATGACAGAAAAAAATGCCACTGACATTTCTGTTTGATTTCATAATAAAGTTCCAGCCTTTCTATTTCATTGTAGTATGTTATCAGTTCATTTACAGATTTGCAAGAATGTATTTATTAGTAACATTAGTTTAGTTCACTACAGTACATTATCAGTTTGCCTAACGGCTTACAATAATTTATTAGTTGCATATGTTTATTTAATGCAGAAAAATGTAAATAAAGTCAGGGCAACAAAGCAATGTTATCAGTTTATAATTGTTAAAGCTGCAAATGTTATTTTAAGAACCTGATACTGTTTTTTGTATATTTTTTTTTTGTGCTTTGCAGAAATAATTTCCAGGTTAATTTTAAATACAGTCAAGAACATCAGTCACCCAGCCTTGCACAAGGAGTGGAAAAAGGGAGGTTTGGAAAGCCTAAGCAAACAGAAAAAGACATTTGAAAACAATCTCTATTACCTCAGCAGTGACTGGGACAATGCAGAGTAAGGCCTAAACTTGGCAAGAGCTGTGGCGCACATTTCAACTATCTACAGAAAATCTGTGTACAACAGATGTCCATTTATGTAAATTAGAGTTAAAGCAAGTATGTAAATGTTCTCCTGTTTTCAGACAGTCGTATAACAGTACTAGGTTTCAGTTTATGTTTTTATCTATGTTTAGACAATACAGACAGAAAAAGGTACTAACAGTGTTTCCAGAACATAACATTTATCAGATTTCAGTTATGCTTTTATGCTTTTTCTATTAGTTTGGTTAGTTTCCGAATATACACAGCAATTTTAGATATTCAGTATAAATATGTATCACTCTAATGTAAATTTCATTCAAGATTCAGAATATGATGGTCCTACTCAGTTATGAGTGTTCAGTAGAGTACATTTCAGTCAAATTTCAAAATATAACATTAGTACTCAGTTATACATTTCTAACAGCATTAGGTAAATTTCAGTCAAGTTTCAGAATATGAGATTCATACTCAGTTATGAGTTCAGTATAGTACATTTCAATGAGATTTCAGAATATAGCATTCATACTCAGTTACAACATGGAATTACATCACACTTCACATTATTCAGTCATTAGTTTAAGGATAAAGTGACAGAATTATTTGTGACAGGCTTATTAAAATGAGTTATTTAAAGAACAGGTAGTAATAGCTATTCAATATATTCAAGCATAACATGGCAGGCTTAAAATGTTACAGATTACAGTGCATTTTACATAATTATTGTACATAAGTTAAAAGGACACTGACAGGGTATGCAAAGGTATAGATCTGAAATACAGAAAACATAAATTGTAGTAAACTATTATAGCACATAAATATGTACAGGATATTTAAGACAGAAGGCAGATGTATTACAGCACATAGATTAACAAATTTAGCTGAAAATGTACAGACACAAGGTAATACAGTGCATGGTAATTATGCTTCAAGACAAATCATAAAGGTATCCCTCTAGTGCCAATTTCGGTCTTCAGAAAATAGACATCATGCTTGATAGACTCTATAATGAAAAATAAAAATGGACTAAACAGTACAATGTTTGAAAAATTAAATCTCTGGACAACATGGAAAGGTTTCATTCATACCTCTCAACCTGGAAGCATCAAAAATCTGGATAAAGGCCCATGAACAGAAGGTATGACTGGCCAAAAATCTGTACGCTGATTTACATAAAATTTGCATACATATTTATGTAGCCTCTCCCATGCCAATGGAATTGTCAGATACCAACATTCAAATGCAAATTAAAGAACAGTCTTCTTGTGTGCTTTGTACATTAACATCTCAGAAATATTAATACCTGCAACAAGGATTTGTACACTGTTCCTCATGATTACCAGAAAATAGACATTTATTAATTATTTTTTTATGGTTGTAGAGTTCAGCAACAAAAATACGATAAATTGCAAAATTGTACCATCAGGACTGATGCATACATTTTGGATGCAAGGTATGGTTACACTGCTTTCAACTAAAATCAGGGGAAAATCTGAAATGAAATAGTAACACATCAAGAAATAATGAGGGTCAGAGACACCTTTAAAACAGTAGTGCAATTAACATGAGATGTTGATAGAATAAGAGAATGAGAGTCAATAATCATCACTGATTTGCCAGAAAACCACACATTTTATGAGGAACAGACCAAAAATATGAGGCAAAGAATCTGGACATTCTGCAAAAATTTGGACTGTTGAGAGCTATGGTTAAACTGTAAAAGAGGATGGACTTTTCCTTTAATCAGTGATAATAACATACAACTTGCCCTCTGACCACTCTAATAATAAACTAGTTAATTAAATGGGCATGTGTTACTCTAGGTAGGCAAAGCTTTGGGCTGTGCTTACTACTGCACATCCTGTAGGGTAAATACATCCATATACAATCCTGTAAAAATGTATTAATTTGTACAGACGCCCAAAAGACTTGTACATCTAAAAAAAACTTTGCTCTCTGTATCTCAATAATTTGGGACTAATTCAACAATTAAACTGCATAAGCAGCTATACACAGCTAGTAGGTTTGATAGTGTAATGTGAATTGTACTGTGTCGCAATTATCCTACTTCCTTTTAATGGTTTAACTCTGTATTATGCTAAACGTGACTTCAACTAAAGCTTATACCACAAAAAGCCGTTCTAACTGTAAACGAAAGAAACCAAGGTAAACTATTGGGTCTTATGGATATTGCCAAAGCATGTCATTACTGAGCTAAAGCAGAACGCACTGCTCTAAACACAAATATCTACAACATCTAAAAAGAATATGCAATATGATCACTTAAACACAAACCTTCAGTTTCAAAATCTGCCTACATACAACCAGTAGAAAGTATATACTCACTAACAGGTGCAATTAAGGAGACATTCAGCACAATTAAATTATTCTCACTTGTCTAAGTTACCTTGCAAGAGAGATTGACAAAGACTAAGAAACACATTTAACAATAAAGCACATCTTAATTGCAGAAAAGGTGGGTATTCAATTCATTCAATTCCATCACAAACAGTGCAGCAAATTCCCTTATACATAACTGTAGAAGACATATTAGTCCCTTACTACTTCAGTTTCCACCAAAATCTATTATGCTTTTTTTTCACAGCAAGGGACATATACAAACAACATAATGTAAAAACAAAACAAATAAAAATCTTACACTGTAACACTTGTTCTGGAGAAATAGTTTTCTTTAACAACTTATTATAGATTTCATTGATCTCAGACAATATTAGAATTAGATGAATAAATTATGTGCAACAGTTCACTACCCGCTCATGGGCCAGGCGTCATTTGCTAATCTCACATTTGGAAGAGTTTCTTTTATTTTTATTTTACTAGTAGTAATTCTGGGAATGGTCAGATCATCGTCATTCCCAGACGAAAAAGCCATGGTTCCCAAAGATATTGAAAATAGATGATGGTGTGCTGTATACACAAGGCCAGACTAAGCAAACCACGATATTAAACTATGCTACTCTCTCATATAAAACAAAAAAAATCTAAAACTGAAACCAGGAATGTAAAACAATATACCAGGAAAAATATAATAATACTGTAACAGGACAGACTCTGCATTGCAGAAGTAGTTGGCAGAATGTAAGTAACGTTAAACTGTAACGTAAAGAGCTTCGCTCACTGCTGCTGCTATTCCAATTCCAAACAGGCACTTTAAACACAGTCCGAGTCTTTGACAGGCTGGCAGTCATCACTCATGCCCCTGCATGTTGATGATGTTGCGAGATATACTGGCGATACGTGACGACATCAGCTACAACTTCAAGTTGTAAAAAAAAAAAAAAAAGAAAGAAAAAAAAATTGGGAATTAAAGGGGCCACTCGGGAATTTGTTGCACCCCATTATTTTGCCCTCAAAACCAGTAAATACTGAGGAATTCAGTACAGTTGAGCAGTATGGTTTCATTTGCTATCAAAGAAAGACATCATGGTACAATAAGGCACTAGTTCATAAGGGAGAAAATATAGGCAATAGTCAGTGTAATTTTACCATTACAGCATACAGCAATAGGGAAGAAAAATAGGTGGGTTAGCAATTTGTAGTCTGTCTAACCTGAATGGAGACTCACAGAGATAAGTTGAGGATGTGTAGGGCATTTTCTTCAAGTTGTTTCTGGAACAGCAAGTTTGAAAGAATTAAACTACAGAATTAAAAGGCTCTGATTTTCAGAATAATGTGCAGTTTTTAGATACATCACAAGTGCATCACAACTTTAGATTGAAAAACTGTAAAGACTATTATTTATTTATTTGTTTAACATTTGTTTGTCGGGGAAGTCTGACTCGGAACAAAGCCAATTTTCAGCGGAGGCTTGGGGAGAAATGCTCCAGACACATCTTTGAAACGTGGGAGGAAACTGAGGCATCCAGAGGAAACCCACACAAATGCAGGGAGGACATACAGACTTTGCACAGAAGGCATTCCACTTGAGAATCGAACCAGAGAACCTCTTGCTGTGAGGTGACAACACTACCACTGCATCACTGCGCTGTCCAAATGAGGTAATCACTGGAGCAGGTATATTTCCTGCGTATGAAGCTGTTAAAGCTATTTGGAGTCAATAGTGCCTTTGAGATAATTTATTAGGACACATCTGCAGATCATGAGTGAGGTGGTATAAAGCCTATATATTCGAACCAGATTACAGTAGTTAGTAATACAGATATAGGTTCATAGGTTCATAGATTATTACTAGGCTAACTGCCCTTGTGGGCCATTTTCAGCCTAGCCAATTACTCCATGTGAGAATCAAACCCTGTACCTTATGTTTGTAAGGTAAACACCTTAATCATTATGCCAACCTCCCACCCTATGAGTTAACTACAAAAGAAGGTTGCTGTAAACTTTTGTCAGGGACCTCCGGGGGAGCTGTTCAACTGAGAGTTTCACTGTATTTTTAGCGAGTTCACTATAGTATATTAAGGTAGAATAACAGGCCTGAAAATATAGAGTCAGACTTGTGTTTTCATGTATCCATTCCATTTATGGGAAAGACAGTCAGTAGAAAGGAAAAGATAATCTTACTGGCTAAGTATGAGATCTGCAGAAATAACAGTTCTCAGGGAGAGCTACAGAATGTCCCTTTCTCAAGGGAAAGATATGTGTACTTGCAATGGAATGCCAGATAAAGAACAGACTATGAGGCACATGCAAGGCAAGCCTTAGAAACCAAGGCTAAAGAGGCATGCAAAACATTACAGGGTTTTGGTATTATTAGGAAATACTCCAGACACGGTTAGTTAAGTTAGCTTTTGGACTGATATGCAAAAGGTATTTGCAGTACAGACACTTTCAGTTTATATTATTCAGGAGAATCAGAATATAAGTGCAGAAACTTTGGATATTTATCAGCACTGTTACTGTTATCCAGCATTCCAGAATTTCTACAGACTGTTATTGTTTATCAGCACTCTTAATGGAGACAGTATTCAGATATTGTTAACATATAATAAAGCATTTTTAACTGAACTACAGCATGTGCAGAATTTATTCTGAAAAGTACAAAAAGACTTGGCCTATAAAGGAGAAACTGATACCTGTTCAGCACAAGTTTGGTAATTGCTAGATAAAGACATTCATTCCAGTCTCTTTTAAGTTGTTTCCAGTATATTACAGTCTTAGCAATTCTTTCAGCCACAATCAATCAATCTAATGAAGATTAATGTATATGGGTCTATGTCAGATGATCAAGTTTTCAGAAACCCAAAATTCATACGGTCGGGACCACATGATCAAGTTTCTGAAAACTCGAGCATAAAAAAAAAAAAATAGAAAAGAATACACAAATCTACCTTTTTTATGTTTTTCTCCACCATGGGGAAGTTTTCCCTTTTTCCCACTGTAGTGTGATCTCTGAGTTGCTATATTTAGTTACGGGTGGTGTGGGGGTGTAGCCTCCCACTTTAGTGGGTCTTACTTGCTTTGTTGTGTGTATTTTGTTCTGGTAGCAAAGTGGTTCTGTTCCCGGTTAACGTTTTTCATGGTTTGATGGTTCACAGATATGTGGTTTCGATATTGTCATCTCGATGATTTGAGTGAGTGGTCTTTCAATATTTTAAAGGAGACCCATATATATATATATATATATATATATATATATATATATATATATATATATATATACACACATATACGTACTTATACACACATACATAGCAAACACACACACACACACACACACACAGAATGCAAAAAAGCAGCCACTTCAAAAGACTGAAAAACCTTAACCAAAAATGCCAGTCACCAACAAAAAAAATGCTGACACTAGTAATAATGACACCTATTATTTCCCATAATGCACACCTATGAAAATTATAAAACAAAGCTGCAGCTCCCTAGACCTTGATCTTATATATAATCAGCTCCACAGTTACACAAACACAAAGTAGAGATAAATGTCCCAAAAGAAAGGAATTACTGCTGACGCCCAATTTGAAACCACACTGGCAGCAGTTTTGCGCTACAACACACTCACTACCATTCTTTTTCTTCTCACCTCTCCAAATAGAACTGCACGTATTAGACAACTCACCACCTGTTTGACCTTCTTATATCCCGAGGAGTGTACAATCGACATTTTCTGTAGAAGATATTTCTTGATTAACTAAAACCCAATTCACCAACTGAAATGTCACCATTGCCCAATAGTTGACATACCACTGCTTTGGCGTATGCTCCACTGGTGTTGGCACACTGAATACACACACAAAAAATATCAAAAGTAAACTAAAGCAAAGCTATTACTGTCCCAAAACTAAAGTATACAGCTGCATTTTGCAACTGGAAGGAAAAACCCAAAATGGTTGACCCTCCACTATACCAACTGGGGAGGGGGGCCGCCTGCTTCACCTAATGTTCATAAACTAATTCCAAAGTCACACAGCCACAAGAGAAATACATAGAGAGAAGCACATTTTTTTCTGTGATTTATGTTTTCTTCTTGCATCAAATAAAAAGTGCATCTGGTAGCTTCTGATGCCAAAACAAGCTGTGCATCCAGTGGACTACCCTGCTACTTTTAGGTTACTCATTTGTCAGCTAGGTTCATGTCAAACTTGAACTGCTCATAAATAAATGTATAGAAAAACTTTTTTGTAATGTCAGCATTGATCACATTTTTTTACTGATTCTGGAAAGTTATTAGAAACACAAAGAAAGTGGAGCACAGATCTGATATTAGACCTATATATATTTTGCAAATACTTGAAGCTTTTGGGTAAAGGGAGCAGATTCATGTTAATAGATAAAGACCACTTCCACTGAATCCCATATCAGTGAACCTTAAATTATTTATTTATTTTTTTTGCAGGGGTAAGCTCCCATGCACTCCCCATGTGGGAAACATCCCCACACCCTCGGGAACTTAAAAGAGAACTCCACCCAAATGTCAATCTTTTCTCTCCAAAAAGTGAACTTCCTTCCATGTAATCCAACACTAAACATGTCACATAAAGAAAAAAACATCATTTAATAATTATTCTGTTTGCTTTATGTCTAAACATATTTCAGTTTGTCTTTCTTTTCTGGGTTTGTCTTGTCATATGTTGCATCATGAAGACTAGGTGTGGCAAAGTAATTAGTTAAGTCAATTATTCCAACAACAGAACAGTTAACTAAATAATAGTTCTCAAACATTGGCATTTAAATGTGCCTTACCAGTCACAGATTTCCAGCACCACACCTCCGATAAATAATGCAAGCTGGCGCTAAAATTAAAAGTCAGACAAAAGCAAAGCTTTTAAGTTTGGTTTTCAGAAATAAATAAAAAAGAAAACTCCACTCACACATTAGTTTGATCTTTTTCTTATTACAAAATAGTTGTATTTCTCTTTAGTCAAGCTCTAAATGCCAAAAAGAAATAAAATATTTTCAGCTTTCTCTCTTAATTTTCTGCTAGTGTTTGATTTATCATTTTTCTACACTGTATTTCCTGTAAAAGTGCATGTTTCTTCTGATGTTTTGTTGCAACATTTTTGCATTCTATACAGTGTTTTGTTGAGACAAGTCAATGAGATGGAGGAGGGAAAACTAACATCTAATTCTAGCTACAGTATTAAAAACTGATTGCAACACAAACCAGTTCACCCCAAGTTAACACCTCAATCTTAGGGGCTAGATTTCTCACACTTGAACACTGCACTACAGTTTTTACTTTGTAAAGAGCAATTAACTCAGCTACATTTTCAAATATGTCATTCAAACATTCCTTAAAATGCTGCATCAAATAAGGCATCTAAGAAAAATCAAGGGAAACAAACTAATGAAAAATAGGGATTGATGTTGACAGACAAAATTAGGCAGGCATTTTACTGTTGTAAGCTAATTGGTGAGGAAACTACAGTAAATGATTCTCTCATAATAAGGTTTTCTCTCTTTTCCACTAGAATTACATCAGGGAGGTGAAAGCATCGACTGCAAAACAAAATCATACGGCATGGCATCCACCTTTCAGACCATTTTTGGGGTATAACAAATTAGAAATTAACAACAACCACTTATTTTGATACACAGGCATTAGTAATGCAAGCAGGAAAGTTCAAGATATGTTGAAAAGTATATGTTTATGGGGTTTTTTTTCAGTTTCTGGCCACATTTCTCCTTTAAATATACCTACTTGGATGTCACACAACAGTGGAGAAAAGGCAATTTTCAACTATCGCTAAAAGTGGGTTTGATGAAACATTTTCACTCAACTGGTTTTCAGCAAAAGTGGTGTCAACAGAACGACATATTCCCACATGAGCCTTTCATCTGGAGATATTAGCTATGTCTATGTTCCATTGATACTATTCACTACAGTGATTTATGGATATCATGAATGGTCAACATAGCAATCGACGCACAAAACATCAACATAAAATACAGAAAGAAAATATCGACAAAACGCACTGCAAAAACCTAGTACATCAAAAAATGAAACAAATTTCCTTTTCCAATATACTAACCATAACTGTACCAAACATTCAGCTTAGATTCTCTGAATAGCAGTAGTATGTATTTTTTTAGGTAAGGTGTATGGTTAGGGGCTGGGTTAGGATTAGACTACGGGTTTACTAATCTGTGCTAACCCTAACCAAATAGCTTCCAATAAAAAAAAAAAAAAAAAACTTTCTTTAACAGCCTGTACCATCACCATGTGCACATGTAAATTACATACACACAAAAAAAAACACAATCTATCCTCTTAACCAACTCCTGCTGTAACCCACACACAGTTGCACATACACTAAATGTAACCCTTTACCTAACACTTACACTCTCCCTAAACACACACACGTGCACGCGCGCGCACCCACGCATATGCACGCACACGCATACATACACACACATACAGTAAAATTATTCCCTTTCCTACCATCTACTCAACCCAAAAATGCAGAAACACAGACAAGTACCAAGCCCTACCAGAACGTCGCTTATGTTTGTTGACCAACTCAGAAGTCATCCAATGCAACATTCACGCAAACTAACCTTCACACAAAATGTAGTAAAGTTCACTTTGTCACACAAGTGTTTAACCAAGTGAATTGTAACTGATTTATGATACAGCAATTAGTGGATATTAATAAATGTATGTTCATTTACTACATACCCCCCCTACTTAAATATACCAACTCCAAGATTGCACTACAGCGGGGAAAAGGGAATATTCCCATTCCACACTGCAGTGTGACTGCCAAAGTCAATGTTCAAAGTTTCACTTCTTCGAAGAAGTGGACTCAGTGAAGTGGGTTCAAAGAATATATATATATATATATATATATATATATATATATATATATATATATATATATATATATATCACAAGAGCAAATGTTATAAGACTGAACTGGGAATATTGAAAACCCAGAAGGATGAAAAACAAAAAAAAATAAACACAACACCTGCATCTTTAAAGGGGAACAAGACCACCCCCCCTACAGTGGGGAACGGAGCACAACCCCTCCTCAATGAATGCACTATCTAAGATCAGGAACAACTTGATGGATCCTGATAATATCCGAGGATGTCTCCTACACAGCATGAAACATCACCTATTATTGCCACTAGAATCTCTGTTCAGCAACAGCCACTAGACAGGCTTTGTATCAAGTAAATGGATAATTGTAACTGTTATCACTCTGCACAAGGGGGGGGGGTGACATCTACAGACTAATAATTCTGACTAGTCTCATATACATAGCAATGCAAAGAATCATGGAAATTATAAACAATGACATAGGAAACCTACAGATATTGGATCCATCCCAGTTTAGTTTCATTAAAGGTAGGTCATTCCTACTCAATTTGGTGGACTTTTTTGAGAAGGTCACTAAAGTCATGGATGAGGGCAAAAGATGCACACTGCCTTCCTCAACCTGGCAAAAACATCTGACACAGTAAGTCACTCAGGCATTAAATATAAACTCACTAAATTAGGGATAAACTCATATGTCACGTGACAGATAGCTAGCTGTCTCACAGAAAGGAACAAGGTTCCTTTTGAAGAGGGCCAAGGAGGCGCTCTGCTTGACATGTATGGGCAGTCTATTCCAGAGTATGGGGAGTCTCTGAGTCAGGAAAAGAGAGTATAGGTAGCAAATTGTGTTTTAAGTCATATATGCACAGCAGCAAAATATAGCAATTCATAGATATTCATACAACCTAACCTAAACTGCCTAGCGAAAGTGTTAAATAGGCGAAGTTAATTTCACTGAGCATAAAATGTACAAATGCTGTTCAGCAAAACTAACTTCATCAACAGTGGTGTTTGCCTTTTTCTCTACTGTTGTACAACCACAGAGTTGGTATAGACAGATTCAGGGGATATGGGGGGTGTAGGGGGCTTTCTCTCTGCAAAGAAAAATTTTTCTTATCTTCAATGAAAGTAGTTTCAGCAAGAAGTTTTCAAACGTTTTTACCATTGCCAAAACTCTCTTTTGCAATCTGACATGATTCCATCTGCATATGTGCCATACAAACCTGTATAAATTGTGTTGTTTTAGAGGTATGCCAGCATTTTGTATGCTAAGATGCACAGACTTTGGAAACTGTGCTGGACATTTTGCAGCAGTGCTAGCAGATATAGCAGTAATTCCTGGGCTTATAGGATAGCAGTAATTCCTGGGTTTATAGGCAGTTCTGCAATAGGACAGAGTATTCTGAAAGGTGAGTTGTAGGCTCTTTTTGTCTTCCTACTAATGGATGTCCAGCCTTGCACATAGAATATGCTTTAGAAAAGGTTAGCAATATGAAGATATGTGCCTCATGTGTTTCTTCTTTCTGGATTGTACTGACAACAAAGTAGCCCATGTCCTCATATTTTCCTGTCACAGTTTTGTTTATATTATCTCCTATCTAATTATGTGCTGGCCTGTTTTGGTGCATGCAGCAATCCCATGTATGCACATAGCTTCCCCCACTGTACTAAGGTAGGTCTGTGTCACTGACATCTGCCCAGGTGTCCTTTCAAGTTGGCTGCACAGATGACTGCAATTCCCTATACATAAAATGCTAGTCCTAACAAACTTGATAAGCATTTTGGGAGTGTATATTTAGCTGTACATGGCATGTATACCTGCTTTATATATTCCCATTTTTGGTCTCTGCATCTATCGTATAGGATAAAACTATAGCAGTCTGTATGATGATAGTATCATACAACTGCATTTCCTCTTTGTCTGTAGCTGTTATCCTACCAGCCCAAATATTACACCATCTATATATTGGTGTCATGTATCCACAGGTGTCTGCATGTCCCTAAGATGAGAAAGATTAGTGAGGCTTGACAATTTCAGCCCTGCAGAAAATGACATCCAGCACAAGCACTTAGGACATATAGATGGCACGTGTTGTGGATGGGGGTGTTCACCAGACTTTACGGGAATGAGTATGGCCCACTGTGATCCATGATGTAGATGCCATTGGGGGGTCACAGTCACATATTACTGCTGCATTTTAAGCATATTACCAACATGCTACACTGTGCAATGGCAGAGGTACATTCCATAGCCATTGAGGGGTTGACCAGTGAGATATGCCACCAGGGAGCAGCAGTTGACAGATCTAGAGGAGTGTTTGGTGTCCCAAGACATTGACAATGATTCTATGATCATCCTTGGAGATATGGGGTCTGGTTTGAGGATGTACACACCCCCAGGCACCATAGTGAATGGTGCATAAAGTTAGTACCACATTCAGATGATTTCTGTATGGTAGCACTGCCCATACAGTCTTTAGGCTGGCCAAGGCATGTATTTCACCTGTGTGTTGTCATGGGAGCATCAGGTACCCAGTCACATCCTGATAGTAGCAGAAGTAGGTTAGGATTGTATCATATATCTTACAAGGATACCCTTATCATGCAAGTCACAAGGGGTAGAGTATTGGCACAGGTGCTCATGCCCACTTTAGTATGACTGTGTAGCCACAGGACAGACAACTGTTATAATGACAGCTTCAGAGGCTGGAGCAAGACAACACGCTGATGATGGTACTTATGCAGGAGCTGATTACTGTAATGTGACACATGTGCTCAAGTCAAAGACCTATGACTCCATCCTTGGTAGGCATTTACCTACTGTACAGGCTGAATGTATGGCCTCATCCATAGATGAACCTGAGTCTGCAAAATCTGACAGTTAACCATCAACACTGTTGGATGTGTCCCCTGAGGTTCCAACCAACAATGATGGTCCCACTTCCACTGTGACAGTGGCTGCGCACATTGCCTTTTATGTGGGTATACCCACCATATCACAGCCACACAAGGATGTTTGACAGCATCCTGCATCACAGTGAGTAACTGTCACATGGCACCACTTAGGATCAATCTAAATATATAATGCAGTATTTATGCACAATCTGCTACAATTGAGGGCAGCACAGACCAGATATCTGTGTTTTGTAGCATATTTAATGACAGGAAGTACTAGTACACTGTCCTTATTGGTCCTATGAGGTCTGTGCTGGCAAAACTACTTCCTGCTCTGCCTCCATGTGGAGGATTGCCAGCATCACCACCACTACTCAGACTTTCAGAGTTACTTGAAGTAGATGTAGGGTAAGTGCCAGCTGTGGCCATGGTGAGGGAGTCATTATGGTGCATACAGCTTTCACCTGAATCTGGATATATACACTGCTCTGCTACTATGACATTCAACCACCATCAACAGGGCATCTTATGACTGGAGTTTATCCAGGTCATGGTTGCATACCATTCCTGGGATGTGGAAACCCAAGTCTTAGAGAGCAGCAAGACAGACTACTGGCCACAGATCATAGTCATGTAGTGTCCCACTCACACCATCAAAGGAGGAAATTGCCTGTAACACTGAGTAACTGTCACCTCATGACTTCTGTGTCCGCCTCAGTCCATGGTAACATAGAGGCAGTCACATCCTATTGCCAGAAGGTCATTGTCTATGACACTGAATACCAATTACCTCTAGCCCCCCATCCCACCAACTGCAATGTATCTCTTTCCACTCTGTATACATAGACACTTGCTATTATGTGTCTAGCTACCTGTGCACATGACGACAGCTGTAATCTAGTCCACCTTCCCTCCTGTGTGATAAATGTGAGACTGGCTACTGCACAGTGTGACTCAACAGTACCCTGACAAGTATAACCTGATATGAACATTACATGCATCATGTTTGTTCTGTGTGCTCATCAGGACCAGTAAATCTACACCAGGTATTACTACTTTCCTGTGTTGCCATGACCTAGCTTATCACTATCTGGATGTGGTTGTGCAATAGCTAGTCACTTCTGTTATATAACAATTTCATCTGATAGTGATGAGGATGCGTCTTCCCTGCTGCACATGGGCACATGATCCCATCATAGCAGTATCCTGGGCCTGCACAACCTTTCTCCTCACCACAGTATCATGGAGCATACAACATACTGAGTACATGCTGCAGGCTGTAGCAGAATCACACTGTAGTGTCCTCCTAAGATATATAAATGCAATGAAAGTAGGCTATGAGCAGGACAAATGCATGCTCTACAGTATTCTAGAGTTTGTGCAAGTGCTGTGTTAGGGTGTTTACCCATGCTGTGTTGTTTCCGTATGGGTATTAAATGCCATGGTCCTACTGGGTATCAGTATCACCTGCAACACAATATTATGATTGAGAAGAGCTTAAAACATCTGCACTTACAAACTAGATGGCCTATGGAAATTCACTATGCAAAATTCTGCAGTGCAGATGAGAGGTGTGCTGTATATGTGACTCATAGCAACTGCCTGGGTGAATGCAACCACATGAGTTATGATCCCATGCGTATCATGAATTACTTGGTAGCTCAGAATGATAGCCCTTTCTGTTCATAAACCCCTGTGGCTGTGGTCCAGCCATGGTCTTTGTTACTGCATGCATACATTATATGTCACCTAGTACTGAGGGGAGTTGGGTGCTTCCGTAGAAAACATGCATGGCATTAGCTTTCCATTTTGGTGAGACAGAAAGCTACATGTAATAGTCTACTTGTAGATGCACTATGCTGTGGAGCTTGCTGAGTATTCCAGAAGCAGCAGTCAGTGAAATACCCAATGCATCTCCAGACAATCTCTGAAAGGTCCATGTAGTTAGAATAGAAAGAGCTAGACATACCATCGTCTGTCCGGGTAAGGCAGGACCACACATTCCTACTGACTGCGCATGTCAATGTCACATTTCAGCCAAAGCATGGACAATATCCACATCAATTCTCTTGAATGGTAAAATTATGGTAGGGCACCTGCTAACAGTAGCATTTCTTTGAGGGTCAGATGCCAACTTGCACATACTGGTGGAAACTGGTACTGCTAAGAACTACAGTATGCTGTTGAAAGACCAGTCCTGCTGCTTCAAGCATGCTTGCTGTCTGCAACTTTTGATATTTTTTTGTCATGTTTTGCTCTGTTATAATCAGGTGCACATCATACCTCTCAGCCTCTTAGTGCAAGAAATCTGGACAAAGCCCAACAAAATGGGGGACAAAGGCCCAAAAATAGGTATGTATTTTAAATATTGCTCTTATAAAATTAGAAGGCTGCAAGAGTAACAGAGTTTGTTTTAACATATACTTTCGTAAAAATTTGAAGTCTGAAACTCAAATGTATGTCATTATTTAGTGACTTCAGTCCTCAGATCATCCCAGTGATTTGCCAGTAAACCGCAAATGTTATGAAGTACAGACCAAAAATATGAAATAAATATCTGGACATTCTGCGAAAATCTGGATGGTTGAGAGGTATAGTGGACACTGACATACCACATACCATTTCCCACACATACAACTATGAATCATGACAATGTTTATTTAGTATAGATTTGTATATCATTAGGACTTATTTTTCCCAAACTTGTTTTCATTCACATGTCATTATGTGCACATTTGTATTTATCTTCAGTTGTGCATTTGGGCACACTGCACTAGAGTGAAGCACAGAGCTATGAATTATAACAGACCTGCACTGTTCTGCATGTTAAAACATTTGAAAGCTGGAAATATGCAACCTGGAGCATAGTTCTGCACATTGCCAACTCAAGTGCAAATGGACACTGCATACTGAGTAACATGAATCCTGGTTCTGATGTTTCTTTAGTTATTCCCTTAATAAATATCTCAGTTTGAAGATAATTTTAAGGATAGTTCTTCGGTATAATGTATGTACATGTTTAAATGACTTCATATGTTGTAAATCAGTCTTGCGTTAATTTTTCAACTTCGTAGTTATCTCAGTTAAATTCAAAAGCTGTAGCAAAGTTTTAAATGTTACAATGCATGCGATACATTTTTCAGAACACTAGCTCAAATGCTGTGATTTTATTTTTTAAATTAATATTATGCTATTTTTCCTAACTATATTTTATCACACAAAAATTCTGATTTAGAAAAAAAATACATTTCTTGCTCAGTAATTTTACAAATAGTTTTCAAAACATGAGTTTCATAAAATTGTTTCATCTTTAAACTATGCAACTTATTTTGAAAATGCACATCTATAAAGGTTCACATTTTATAATTATAATTTATCTCAAGATGATCATTTTTAAGTTATGCACTGTATACTTAAAAGTGGTATAAAATAAAGAAATAGAATATTTACTCTAAAAGTGAGAAATAAACTTTTATTACGTTTTCAACTGTCAAGCATACCTTTTTTTGTTTTCAAATAATAAAAAGATATAAGTCCAGTTTTATACAGAGCAGCATATAAACAAATGTGTAATGTATAAGGCAATTATGAAACAGAACACCACAAGAATATAATTGAGTAAGAAATATACTCTGTGTAGAAAACTTGTAAATGCAAGGACACTGCTGTATCTCATATTCATCCTTCATTACCATACTCTTTATTCATTTAATAAGCACAATAATAAAATGCCTGATAATCATGTGACGGCTTAAAAGCGTTTTCTGGTAGTAGGACCACTTCACATTTGGTTAGGTGCCTTACTTACACCCTCTCAGTAATTAGAATTTGTACAGTCTTTTATTAGTGACATAAAACATTTAAAAAATGTTTCAACACTATGTTCTACTTTCATAAAAGGCAGTAAGAAACAGAAAATATCTACCATTAAGACTTGTGATTTCATTTTCAGATGCTAGCAGTGTATATGATAAATGTGCACAAAATTAAGAAGCCATTAGGAAACGTAGCACTGTTGGAAAAGTGGGCCATTGGGTATTGCCCAGAGGTTTTTTTTTACCTTACTTCTGGCAGAGAATACATTTATTGTTGACAAAACAGACAAAACCTCTCAAAAACAATGCAGTAAAATATTCACTTAATTGTACTTTAGCTTCATTTGAAAAAAATGGAGTGTATTTGTTTTTTTTTTTGACATCACTTTTTTCTTCTTTTCTTTATATTTTTAAGTGAGGTTCTGAACTGTGCACTAAATGTTTCTGAAGCAAAGCAGTAGAGAATTGGATCGAGGCAGCAGTTTGCTGCAGTCAGTGTCCAGGAGATATAATAGCCCATCTCTACTTTCAACAGTACTTCACAAAAAGAAGGGAACCACATCTTTATGACGACACCAACAGTTCGTGTAATACTCAAAGGTGCAAAACAGATTAGGAAAATAATAAGGGAGACGGTTATCATTTGTAGAGACTTTGTATGCACTGCTTTGTCTTTAACAGGTTTCTTCTTGCAAATAAAGCATCCCAGTATACTGTAACAGACTAGCGAAACAAGAAATGGAAACAAAAAGCTGGGAAGCAGAAATAGAGTATTATATATGAAAAACAATGTGGTCATTTCATTCTGGTGGATGTTAAGGCATTTTATACTGTTATTAATCATAGATGTTTTAAGGAAGATGAACAGGGGGAGACCCTGAACAAAGAGGACTGTCCAGACTACAATGCAAATCCTCTTGATGGCTACAGGGTCCTTCAGTATCGACTTTTTCTTGTAACGGACTACAACAACATATCTGTGCATGCTAATGAGCATTAGGAAGTATATGCTTCCATACAGGTGGGTACTCATTAGGAAAACTTTGAGCTGGCAAAAGATTTGTGGGAAAGGCCAGTGGCCATCTAGCATGAAATAAACAATCATGAAAGGAGCTGCTGGCATCATTATTGCATCTGTTAGAGCCAGGTTAAACTGTAGGATAACCCCTGTTTTCCATTTCTTGATTCGAAAGAAAAATATCCAGAGACTAACGCTGTTGAGAATGCATCCTGCCACAAGGATGGCTATGAGTGAACAGGGCACAGAGATGTGCATTGAATTAGAGCTGCAGTCTGAGATGTTGCCGGTACGATTCATCTTCACTTCTGTATGGTTAGACTCCATCGCTGGAAAGTACGACAGAAAGCGCACGGTTGCGTTGCTGATTCTTCTCTAAATAAAAATAAATGATGTTAGCAAGCAGGACTATGACCACACAATTCTCCTCTCGGCCTCTCTGTTTCTTGTTTCTCTCTCTCTCTGTCTCACTTACACATCTCTTTCAGTACTCTTCTCTCATTCTTTGTCTCTCTGTCCAACTTATTTTCCTTGTTTCGTTCTTACCAATAACCGATATGCTTTTTTACACAGCTATGATTACTAATCTTGAAACGCATAAAGAAGTGACCGTGTACCCCTGAGGTACACAGAGCAATAGCCCTGCATTTTCTGGAATAAGGGTTATGAAAGATCATTGGTGCTTTTCTCTAATAAGTAAACTGTGAGTTTCGTTCTATCATTTCCGTAAGCAAATCTATAAGAATATAAGAGGAGTCAAACATGCATGTTCTAACAATCTGTGCCTGAATGGGTGGCAATTAAAGCACAAGTTGGTCATGGAGGGGAAAAATCCCCATTGCTCTGAGGTACAATAATCTGAGTTGATCAAATAACTAGCTGTAATACAGGGAGCGAAACACCTGAATGTATTTGTGTGGGTGGAGGGGCTTTACTCCCCCCCAGTCCACACACAGTAAAAATCAAAATTAATTTTTCTGATTTTTTTTTTTACAAGAAGTGACATTCTACAAAACAGCTGCTGCACAAAAGTTATATATCTGGATAAAAGAACGTGTCATTCTCTTATTCGACTGTTCTTTATTTCTTATGAGGCTAATACAAGTTTATCACTACTGAAGTTTATGCTGAGGTTGTCTATGTATGTGAGGGTGCAGAGGGATGTACCAGTGCTTTCATACCTTACTGCCCATTTCTTTACTCTTTCTATCTGCCATCTTATGTTGAAACATGTATCTTTACAAATATTTGTCTGTTGCACTAAAGTGTAACTAGATACTGAGAAGTGGAACACATACTTGCAGCAGTCTGGTATAGTTGTCATAGTGCCAAAACCTTAAAGCATCAGTAGTCTAACGTTAATACATTAAAATAAGATGTTAACATGAAATAATTTCATACTATTTTGAAATGTTTTCCTTCTTGCTACATTCTATCCATCTTTTAATTTTTTTAATTGGGCAGCACATTGGTGCAGTAGTTAACGTCACCTCACAGCAAGTGGTTTTCAAGTTCAATTCATGGCTAAGGTGCCTTCTGTGCAGAGTCAGCATGTCGTCCCTGCCTTCAGGTGGGTTTCCTCCTGGTGCTCTGGTTTCCTCCCACATTCCAAAGACATGTGTCTGGAGTGTTTCTCCCCAGGCCTCCACTGAAAATAGGCTCTGGCCTAGTCAGACGTCCCGATCAACAAATGTTACATAAATAAATAAACAAACATTGGGCAATTATACAACAATGTACTAGAATGACCACTGCTAGCCTTTGTGTTATTTCTATGACAGCCATCCTCTGTTTGTAGAATGGCATGAAACTGTATGTATGCATTTATATCCATTTGTTGACCAAGAATAATCAAACTGAGCTAAAAGCCATTTTCAGTTCAGGCCCTGGGAGAAAAGCTCCACAGTTACATAACAGAAGTAACAAAAATCAACTGTACATGGATTTTCTTAAGTGCATATACAAAACTATTACAAAATATATATGTACATAAACAGAAATATCAATAATGAAGGTTACAGGTTAGTACACTGACAGGATATGGCAACAGTTAAATAAATGGTTAATAATGTAACTAATATAGTTAAAGGAGGAAGGGAAGAAGTTGGGATGGATAGGGGTTGGAAAACAATGCATGTAGATGAAATTCAAGTACAAAGACAAGTCCAAGATAAAGGTAGATAGGCGTTTAGGTTGCACTGAAATGTTTTATGCTTACTTTCATGTGTAAGATCTGGGGGAATGGAATTCCACAGCTTGGCTCCACAAACAGAGTATAAAGAGTTACCAAAGTGGTTGTTTGATATTACAGCTTCTATGAGGTTTTGGGTTTAAGATCTTAGGTCTCTGCGAGGCATAGATTTTGGAAGTAAGTTACAGATGGGTGGGCATCTGCTGGGTTCATATAGAAGTTTGTGTGGGTTTTATAACTGATTATATGTTAAAAAGTGTCTTAGCTCCAGCCAATTAATCACATGAAGCACGTTAGAGTGATGGGTTTTCTTGGGGGGCATTAGCACCATATTTTGCAATTTTATTGTATATTTGCTATGTTCTTGTTTGACAAGATGCTTGCATCCCACCTTCTACCTCTTAATCTCTTATTATGGTCCATTCCACTACTCTTTTTATTTTAATCTTACTTAAACAAGCCTTTGATCAGCTGCTGTTATAAATTGGAGTGAAGTATTGCCCTGAACTGTTCACTGTGAATATAATAATTTATTTTCAGCTTAGCATTGCAGTCTTGTACTTTTTTACTAAGAAGCTCCATTGGTAAGTTGCCTGGTCATGGATTTAGTGTTGCAATTGTCATTTCCACCTTCCTTGTCCTAGACAGGGCATGCTTACTTCTGCATATTTTGTTCTTTATCAAATATTTTTATTCCCATCTATAAATACTCTTCTACAACTACCGTTCATTTTGCAAACCTTAACAGAAGCCTTTCCACCCTTTGTTTCCAGTGACTTGGACCTGTCTGCTGTCTAAAATAAAGAACATTACTGAACGCTTCCCAATCAAAACAAAAATTCTTACCCACTTTCTGAACGAGTTTGAGTGTAAATGCTTTAGAGATAGTGGTTAATCAGTATACTAGTTACTTTTTAGTACCACCTCTGCCGATCTCCACTATGAAAATTATATACTCCCTTCCTCTTTTTCCTTTCCACACATCTTCCCATTTTTATAGGTAAATCTCCTCCTATATAATTCACCTGGCCAAGTATTGGTTCATACATTAGTCCTCTTTACTAATTCCGATCTCTCCCTTTACTCATCGGCTTCATTCTCCATAACAAGTTTTACTCAACTCAGAGTTCATTCCTTCATTTCTCTGGGTTAAACATTTCACAGCCTGGCTACTTCAGATCTCTTGTTCTAGTTTTCATCCCCTGCCACTAGGTCTTCCAGATGGCCTACCTGGCCATTTTTAGCCAGGGTCTAATCACTGCATTCATTCTTCTCTCCCTACCTATACCTAGTTAAGACTTTTCTTTCATTTCTTTGTGCTGTTCTTCTCAGTTTACACTTTTCTTTGTGAAAACCTTTTCTCTACCTACATCTCTCTTCCCATATTGCATAGCAGTATCTGCATGCTGTTGGTTATAGTTGCCTTAATATGTATAAAGTTGTTCATTGCCTGTTACTGACCTTTGTCAATATGCTTTCCCCTATAATGTATTGGCTTGATCAATATTTGAAGATGTGCATGTCACAGAACAACACAGTGACTTAATCTACACGTAAAATTGTACAATTATGATTTACCTTACATATGCCTTTGACCAGAATAGTAAAGATTTTGCCTGACTCTGGCCTGGATCATACAGAAAAGGATTCTTATACGCTTCTCATTTCAATCAGTCAATGAACAAACAAACAAATTAATTAAATAAGCAGATAAATAAATATTTGCATTTATTGCTTTTCAAAAAACATTTGTCATTGCAAGGATTGTAGCTGCAACATGCTGAGCAAGATAAACTAGACCTCCCTAGTCCTGGCATCAGTTTCCATCTTACTCTGCAGAATCACTAGGTCCTCAAAGGCACACTGAGACATATAGCCTGTGTTGTTTCTCCTTCCTTTTTCTAATGGTGGTGCCTCACGCACCTTCCATGAAAGTCATCTTTAAAGTACCTTCATAATTTATCCAAGCCACATCACCTGATTCCAGCCAACCCAAGAGGGGCAGCATATTTCCTATGAGATTCTTAAAGGCTGCTGAGTTCCTCACACTCTCACAGAAAATGAGGTCAGCAACTGTCCAAAGAAATCACATTTTTTTCACTTATATTCTCTGCTGCATCTTATTCACTATGCAAAGCTTGCTACCATAGGTGATAATGTGGATCTAGACTGACCAGTAAACTGAGAGTGTTGTGCTATAAATCAGTTCTTGTTTTATCACAACTGT
Organism: Protopterus annectens; assembly: GCF_019279795.1. Classification (NCBI taxonomy): domain Eukaryota; kingdom Metazoa; phylum Chordata; order Ceratodontiformes; family Protopteridae; genus Protopterus; species Protopterus annectens. The sequence goes on along the minus strand of NC_056750.1, from coordinate 669,053,901 downwards.
CCAATAAAATGTGAGCTGAAATGCTGCTACACCTTACAGTGATAGATTGCCAGATCTCCTTCATGTGACTCACTAACAAGACTCCAAGATATTTAATCTCCTCTCCTTCTAGTAAGCTGACACACACACACGCAGGAATGATTTATTCTTTTCCTGAACAGAACTATAGCCTCAGGTCGGAGGTGCTGATATTTGCCACAGACATTTCACAGCTAGAAACAAACCTCTCCAGTGCACACAATAGATGGCTGACAGTTGAGGTTAAGAGGATAGCATTCCCTACAAATAAAAAATGCATTTTTATGTCCACAAACTGTGTAGTCCCCAAACTCAGATTACCTTGATATCCTGTCTGCAAAAAAACAGACACAATGGGACATACATTTTACAGCTTTGCAGAGCCCTGAGCCCATACTGAAGATATTGAAGATATAACAACACTGGGAATGTGAAAAAAAAACTTCTGCTCCTGAAATACAGGGATGGAATGAAAGGCAGCAATAGCCCTAGGACCCCATAGTGTTGGACCACCTCCCACAAGGCATTCCAGGGTACACGATTGCATGCCTTCTGTAGTTCCATAAAGAACATGTAGACAGTACTGACAAACTCTCAAGATCCTTCTGATATATGTATATCTCTGCAAGGACAGATCCATTGTTCCATGGTCATGATGGATGCTGTATAGCTACTTATGCAAAAGATCAGAGGCTGATCTATTGCTCTCTCATTTCTTGGACAAGCTCTTCATTCCAGTACTCTGGCATAAGCTGTTCCGGGGGGGGGGGGGCTAAGGATTGTGATCCCTCTCCTTTTGGAACAGATGTTTCTGTCCTCTTTTTTGAAAATATAGAGTATCACTGCACTATGCTTGACTTGACTTGACTTTCTGTCTCCACCTTTTGTGCAACACTGAAAACCAGCTTTATATCCAACTCCTTCAGCACTTTTATCTGAATTTATACACTCTCATACTGTTGCCACCAGAGAACTCTGTAATTATCAAATTCAGCTCATCTAACAAATTGATCTCGCTTCCGCCAGCTGCTTTTGGCACTGTTTTTTCCAAGTAGAGCATGTCTACTTCAGTAGTTCCACAAAATATTTCCTCCACTTCCAAACAACATGCACAAATGAGATGAGTTTTTATCCAGTTACCGAGAACATTATGGACAATGTCCCAACCTACTCAGAGTCAGTGGATGGCTTGCAAAAACCTCTGTGATGTCACCTCAAAATCCTATCCTAGGGCTCCACCGGACTCCTACTGTTTTAGGCCTTCACTTCAGTGACTGTCACAACTGCTGCCTTCATAACCTGTCAGTATCCATCAGTTAAATCAATAGACACCCCACCCTTCTCAAATGAGCACTGCATGGAAAGACACTTTCTTTAACTTAATGGTTTCCCTCACTGCTGGTGATAACCAGTGGGTTCTGCTTGTCCTGTCATCCTAGGTGCTGTCCACTTTTAAGCTGTAGCTCCTTTTTACTGCCACAGTATTTCAGATCTTGAGCAGTGCCTGTTTTTACAGAGTTCTCTTTATCCCCTCCACCAAATGGGGTAAAATCTGAGAAGGCAGTTCAACTGATCTTGCAGAACCTTCACTACATATAGGTTTCCTGCATCTGTCCAGATGCTGTCTTGGTCATCTGACCCAAATTGCCACCAAGTGGTGATATTATGACAGCTCAGCACTTATCTTGATAGAAATGCCCATAACTTATAGCCTCAGGTCTGATGACATGACAGCAGAGTTGATCATCAGTCTTTGGTCCAAGGTGCTAGTATTAAGTAGATGTCTGGGTATCCTTGTTTTCAGACATGGTATTTGTTATATATGATCCACGACCAGCACAAAAGTCCAGGAAACACTTCTCTACTCAAGTTCAGATCAGACAAGCCATTTTTTCCAGATATGTCACACTAGACAATTTCATTATTTTGACTTCAGTAGAGGTAAAGTCTTCTGCATGGACAAGAGTGTCATCAGGTGGAGCTCTACCAATATTGTATAGTTGCCAAGAAGGCTAAAATACTCTAAATAGCAGTTAGGTTCATATTCACCAGCAAGAACCTGAGTTTTCCTTTCTGCAACTTGTAGTAACATTGTGACGACCCTCTGATTTAATGGCACAAACTACAATTGTAGAGAACTGAGTTAGAGCTTGTGAACATTCTGCCATCTGCCTAGGGCCTCCCGCAAGTGCAATTCTAGAGCAGAAGTTAGAAATTATCCCTAAATCAAGAAGTCTGTCTCCAGAAACAGTGCTTGAACAGAGATATAACCAACTATATCTAGCTAGTACTTTCAACACCCTCCCCCAGAAGCTATGGCATCTTCCCAACATTAAAGTGATATTCTATGCTCCAATAATCAGTGTCTATTGTGATGGTCTGAGCCATCCTAATCTTGTCCAGATCTGCCTGATTGCTATTTGACTGGCATCATATCAGACCTCCAACCTTTTCCTTGTGTTTGTGGTAAACACACATACAGACTCTTTGCAGTTGTTTTGGAGTGAACCTGTTTGGCCTATATGGGGCACCTAGCCACCATGTACTTGGTAAAAAACACCCTCATGTTTGGCTATAGCCAAAAATCCTGGTATTTATGATTTTGCTCAACGTCTCTGAGTCTTTAAATGAACCATCACATGGATCACATTTTAGATCTTTCTTTGATTCCTAATGTTTGACCAACTTGGCAAGGATGTCCCTACCATGAACACAAAGCTCCAGACAACATAGCTAAGAGGATCACAGCCATGTAAGACCCTCTAGCAGTACAAGGTTACAATACCAGAAGGAGTGTGGTATCTCACATTGTCTGACACTCTTCTCATACCAATTTGGGAGGGACTCTATAATAGACACAACACTCCAGACAACATTACTCGAACAACCAAAGGGGCATCAAACCTTTCAGTATAACAAGGTCATGATCCTTGTTGGGTTGAGTCAAGATCTCAGGAGTGGTGCTACAATTTCAGAAGGAAAATCATGATCCTGGAAGACTGGGGGTGTCACCTGCTAAGGAAGGAATTTTCTTGGCTTGCTTTTGTTTGCCTTACTTCAGTCCCCACTTTCTAGTACTGTCTGCTTGTTGTCATTTTTGCCTGTGGTGAGTCATGCAGTACCATAGTCTCTGATAGCCAGGGGTGCTTTTACTTCTACCTTATGACCACCTTCATACTTTCTAGATATGATGCTAAGTATTTTACCCTTCATTGTACTTTCCAATATGAGCAGAGTGAAGCCATCTTCATTTAGTACACCTATGTTCTCATGTTATTTCCCAAGTTTAGATGCAAGAATGTCATTGTCTGATTTTCAGAGACTAAAGTTTCTGAATAGCACAGCTTTACTTTTTTTGCCTGAAGATTTTTTTGTGTATCACTCTTTGTTCATCTCTCAATCAGTATATTGCACCCCCCCCACACACACACACACATCTCACCCTTCTTTTCCTCTCTTGATTGTTAGGCTGCTAACATTTGAGGGCTCTTGAGGACTCCCTCATCACTGTATTATTTCTGTATCATTAACCACCTGACATTTCACTCTACACCTAACAAAAAGAGCTGTTTCCTCCCCCTATATCTGCTTCCTTTCTTCTGTCTAAACAACTCACATTTCAAGATTCCTATGCCCCAGCTGCTTCTTTTATTTATCCTGGTTCCTGTTACACCTGCACTGCTGCTTCACCATCACATTACTATTTGAAGCCCCACTGTGCTCCATCCTAAACTCCTGGCATCATTTAGCATAACCATGTCCTCTTATTGCCAGATTCACCTGTTCATTTGTTTTTTTGTCCTTCCCGCATCCCTCTCACTCTTCATAGTTTCTAGCTCATACCCTTTGACCCAGTTGTTCACATTCATGCCCTTTAACCCAGTTGCTCACACTCATGCCCTTTGACCCAGTTGTTCACACTCTTGTCTCTTGCACTTTCATTATCTGCCTTTATTCATGACTTCATTACTTTCCTGCCTGCTGCCATTTGTGTCTGTTTAACCTAGTCTCACTTCTGCCCTTTATTTAGCCTCAGTACCCTGGATCTATATTAGTTAATTGAAAGACATCTTCATTGACACCAAACTATCGAAATTCACTTTCGCGATTTTCAGAATTTTACCCAGGGCAATGAAACAATTGTCCCATAGCACAATGGATCACAGAATGCACTAAATCAAACCCACCCAAGTGGAGGCTTTGCCCCCCCCACCCCCCTAACTACATATACCAACTCTGAGATTGCACTACAGTGGGGAAAAAGGACAAAGTTGTGGAGTTGGCCAGCTGCTTCCTTACCCTGGCAAAAATTCTGTGAATTGCGGAAGTGAATTTCGGCGGTTTGGTGTCAATGGAGAGGAGTTCGATGGAGATGTCTTTCGATGAGCTAATACAGACTCCAGTACCCCTTATTCCTTCCACCTTAAGTTTAAAGGTATAATGATCTTGCTGTACCATGTTGTTCCAGGTTTTTACAAAGCTGTCCTACCTGCTGCAAGATGAACTACACTGATGGTATAGAAGTACTCCATTTGAAGTACGTCTCTCCCATTCACCGTAAGTCCAGATACATATGCTTTGGTTCATTTTTTTAAGTTAGGAATTGTAATTCCTGATCTCATTCTTCCATGTTGTGAAATGGGCATTGATATCATCTTTTAAAAGACTACTGTCCACTGCATCTGCTGGCATGTATGCAGCTACCAGTACAAAGGCATTAGTACTCACATGTCCTACATTGTGTGAACACCTCCTACCATTTATCATGTCTCCTGGCCTATCCCACAAACCTCTGTCCGTGGGTAGTTCTCACTGTCACTTGATTAGTCCATTCTAACTTTCCAGCCTACCTGACAGTCTCTGTGATCCAGCCTTCAGTCACTGGTGCTATCTTTCCTTCCTCACCTTTTATCACTGCCACAGTTCTGTCGAGGCTGCTTAGCCTTCTTCACCTACTATCCTCACTGCAGTTTTGTTTAAGCTGCCTGTGTGTACTGTCCAGCTTCTTAAGGTATCCCCTACCTGTCTGCAGCACTTGTGAAGCTGCCTGTTTTCCTAGCTTTGATCTTCTCTTCAAATATGTATGGCAATCTAATACACCCTGCCTCTTTTACCTCCATGCTGTTTTTGCCTCTCCTGCTCCTCCTTCTACTAGTAATACCCTTCACATCTATTGCAGTCTTTCCCTACAGTGTCACATATGGCATTTCCCCCCCCCCTCCCTCTTTAATGTCTTTCTTGTGTTTTGCTCACTTTCTGGACTCCTCTAGCTTCGGTCTCCATCTGTTTTTACTCCCCTTACTTCCACATTCTCTGTCCTGGCTCTGTGCTTTAGCCTAATCTACTTTTTATCTCCTGCCACTCCGTATGCCCAGGCTCTGTTATCTCCTCGCCTACCAGCCTTCAGCTAACTAACACAAGCATTGAATTCCCCTGTTATCCCCATTAGCTGAACTATCTCTCCATTTAGCATCCTCAAGACCCTCATTTAGTCTCATCTTGAAATTGTATAACTAGGGAACTAACATTCAGGTTTGGTACAAGGTTTTATCTGCTTTGAGAAATATTCAACAAATTCTTTAGCTTCTCTGGCACTAACTATTATAAACTGGCTGTCATGGTAAGTGAAATAAAAGCACCAAGTTTCTTTATCCTTGAAATATGATTTATTTATTTCTAAGCACTCTTTGGGTTTTCAAGGACAAAAGTGTTCCTTCGATTAAAAGAAATTCTGCTTTAATTTTGAACTTTTACTTAGCAATTTGTACATTCATTGTTCAGTTCATGCAGTGCATTGGTTCAGGACTTTATAGACCTACCAAGCAGGCCCTTTACTCACACCAAAGGTATTCTTAAGCTCAGAATTTAGCCATGGAACAGTTTGGGCTCTGGCTCTTTTTGTAAAGAGGTGATGATAACTGTCTTGAAGGTACAGAATAGTAGTTAATATTGCTTCTAGGGTTGTGTTACAGTTTGTCTGCATAGCGACAGGTGGTGATATATGTGTTTCCTCTACGTGTTAAAATTGGATGGAATTTGTCAATCCAGTTTAGTCAAACCCTAGCTCTGTTGAACAGCATGCAATGTTTTGAGTGAGATAGCATAATTATGGAAATATGCGAGGTAAGGAATTTTCTTCTTAATCTTACAGATGCATGATACTGCAGTTAGTGCATTTAAGATCCAGGGTATGAAGAATGTTGGTGTTAGGGGTTGCTCTGCTGCAAAATCTGTGTGTGTGTGTGTGTGTGTGTGTGTGTGTGTGTGTGTGTGTGTGTGTGTGTGTGTGTGTGTGTGTGCGTGTGTGCGTGTGTGCGTGTGTGTGTGTGTGAACCTCACCTTTATCCACTCAGTCAGCATTAGTCAGATCAAGGAATTACTATGAATCCTAACAAAAGATCAGTATCTAGTGATAAATGCAGTGAGGAAAGCAAGTTGTTTGTCTTTAATATGTTATGTACTGTGACTGACAATGCTACATTCCTATAAATGTCATTCCACTCTTTCAGTATCCATTTAATGAAGAAGTACTTCCTTATGTTCCCCTAAACAACAAATTTCCCTTAAATCCTAAGCCCTGTGTCTTGAGATAACTTGTTACTTCCATGCCTAGTTCTTTTCATTGTATTTGTAGGAAATATTGTAGGGGTTCTGGAATGTTACGTTATGCTACTGTACTCTCTGTATTCCTGCAAAGCAGAACTGGATACCGCATTCTAGGTGCCAGGTCTCCAATTATTTACAAAGAAAGACAACAATTTCCTCTTCTCTTTCAGGGGGAGTTCATTTGTATCATTCATTTGCAATCAAAACAATTAGTTACAGTGTGTGTAATTGTCACTGTACACAAATTTTTCTGATTTATACTAGGCTGGCATGAAATGGCCCATATGGATTAGTGCTGTACTCTAGTTAAAAAAAAACTTACATAAAACAAATTCTCAACTGTAAAGAACAACTGAAGCAAACAGTCAGTCAAACATTAGCTAATTTTATGACTGGCCTACAAGTGAACTCTACAACGATGGGGAAATGGATTGCTCCATAGCTGAAGAGTATGAAAGAAATACCTTACACTAATAAAGGTGGTACATGGGTAAATAACAAGGAACAAAATAAAATGAATCCTGTTACCACCGCCACGGCTATAACTGTTAAAACCACTCCATTGACCAAAGGGATATAAACGCTGCTGAACCATAAAACAAATTTAGTCATCCCTTTTCAAACATTTGAAAAGGGTCGACTAATTTTGTTTTATGGTTCAGCAACGTTTTATATTTCTTTGGTGAATAAAGTGGTTTTAACAGTTATAGCCATGGTGGTGGTAACAGGATTCATTTTATTTTGTTCATAGTTGAAGAGTAGGTCACATAGGGTCATGTGAGAGATGTAAATAGGTAAGAGGTTAAACATGAGTTGTAGCGCTGCCAATTTAATCAGCTCTACTTTCAGACTGCCCACCGTTGTAAAAAACAAGACCATCTGGCATGCATTGAAACTATGAATGAGGCTAAATATGTTAATTACCAAAAAAACACAAAGACATATTAACATCTTCCTTTTTCAAAAACAAAAGATTTTTCCTCTTGAAGTAAATTATTAAACAATTATATATAACCAAGTCTCATATAACAACTTTAATATTATACACTTTAAATGTCACTTCAATAACTGATCAGTAAACAGTCCTTCAATTTCAGTTCAATAACCTTTTGTATAGTTAATTGGTTTTGCGTTCAGTTTTTGAAAAAAAAAAAAAGTAAGGTGGTTTATAGAGCTAATGTCACTATACTAAGTTTATTCATCTATTGACTGTTTTCACAGGTCATCTGCACTCTAATTTTGTTCAGGAAATGTTTCCTTGAATACCACCTATGGTACAGGAAATGTTTCCTTGGATGCCACCTATGGTACAGGAAATGTTTCCTTGGATACCACCTATGGTATTTTTGTGCTCACTTCTATGGATACCTCAGGAGTTAGATGGCATCACAAACCCTCTCTGGTTTTCTGACAGTCATTTTCCGGCACATTCATTCTGATGCCTCCTGTTCCCTCTAAACAAATTTCTGTCAGCAATTTGAATTTCAAATGACCTTAGTGTCTCATAATGATTCAGAGCAGCAACTTCTGGTTATTTCGGCCTGAATATCTTCTAAATTATTACTTTATTTCCTTCTTGTCTGCGGACGAACATCTAACATACTGATCATAAAATGCCTTTTGTAATTGAATTACAGTCTCTCCAGGTCCTGGATTTGTTTTTTGAGGTTAGCTAATAAGGAGGAATTAAAATGTTTCCCTTAAACCAGTAAGTTAATTATTTTTTGGTCCCTTCCACAACTGACTTTCACAGAGCTAGAGAAGGGGACAACACTAATGCAGCCAGAAATAAACCTTCTCTGAGAGACGGGCATGCAATGAAAGATCATACAGGTCACAGATGCATCATATGTATGCTCCCACAACTGAAACTAAGCAGCATTTTTATGACAGTGGCACCATCCTCCAACTTCCACTAGAAGTGTCTGGATACTGTAGCCCTCCCAAGAAGGAGAGTGAATGTCAACTACTCACTCCTTCTTTTCCCAGTCAGTCATCAGGAATTCTTCATTTTACTATATGATCCATAAGTAAATGAGAAGGTAACAAGACAATGTCTTGCAGTGGAGTACTTCTAAAGTCCAAAAAAGCTAAGTAGTAATCCACATAACATGCACTGTTAGTGCTTCATTATTTCCTCATGTAGGTCTTGACAGACCGCATTACTATCTAGAATTGCCCACTAGACTGTATATAATTTAGACTAAAGATAATCTACTGAAATTCCCATTGTTCCAAAAAATGTTAAACTTTCTGTTTGCATACTGTGATACATTACTTGACACAACCACTTCTGGAATACCATGCCTTGAAAATATGCCATCCATTTCATTGATGTATAGCATAGTTTACTGTCATGACCTTTGGAAACTTCAAGTAAGTGAAATAACAGATCAAATATCCACAGTTGTCATCATGAACTGTATATACTCCAGTCTCACTTCATATTCCGCCTAGAAATGAATACAAAATCATTTCTTCTCTTGGATTATTGTTGTGATAAGCTTAATGCACAGTGTAGTTTTGAACCTCCTGTTGTACCTTTACAGATACCTGGTCAAAATAACATATCACAGCATCTTTATTTGTACTTCACAGCTCCCACATGAGACTCATGTATCCAGGAGCAGCCTTAGGTCAACTGGTGACCTAGGCAAAAGGGCCCCATGGCGCCCCCCACCACACCACCTGGTGCCCCCATCCTGATCTACCCACACCAACTAAAAGCTGGAAAAGCGCCCCTGCTAGAGTGGCACCCTAGGCGGCCACCTAGTTGGTCTATCCCTAAAGCCAGCTATGCATGTATCCCTGTCCACATTAACATCTTTAACTAACTTGGACCTATCAGTCCATAAGTTTAAAACACTAAGCCTTTTACGCCTCTACTCTTTCTTTACATCAAAGCAATGTCTGTTATTTCCTCATGGCATTCTTTTATTCTGGTCATTCTTTCATTACCACTTCTTGTAGAATTTGGATTTTAGGATCACCCTCAATATATTTCAGAACCTCCTTTAATTTTCCTCATCCGCTAACATTTGTGAAATTATTCATTTAACACAACATTTCTTCTCCAACTAAATCTTCTTGGTACTCTGGCAAATGTGCAACACTCGGCATTTTTGTATTATATATTTCTTTTCTTGGCTTGTACGACATATAAACTTCTGATAACAGTGCAGGCTCTATCTGAATATGATTAATTCCTGGCAAACATCCCAGGCCTGTAGAATATATCTAATGAAGCAAAGTATTACTCTGCAAGCTTGCATTACATTTTTTACTAGTCTGAATACTTACATTACAATTTCCTTTCACTATGCTAAGCTTTTGGCAGATTAAAGGAACCAAAATGGCTAAAGCTTCTATTCTGTCTGAAAATTAATCTTACAGATTTTGTTTCATATTCAGAAGTAAATACTTTCTGATTCAATGGTTTTATATGATAATGACTTTAAGTCGGCAATTTGTTCATAGATGGCTTCAGTGGACCTTTGCTAAAATAGGTTCTGCCTATTTGGACCTCCCAATTAATTAGGATAAACAAGCAAATTAATAAATAAGCAAAAAAAAAAAAAAACAGAAAACTAGGAATAAATGATACCACTCTGGGACCCTGTCAAAGACTATCCAACTTTTGATTAGCGTCTTGTCAAATACCATATCAGCTTGATGAATAAGTCTGAGTAGGCTTCATACACAAACTCTTCCTTGTCAACTTCTCTGGATACCTGAGCAAAAAGCTTTACTACATTCATCTGATGTGACTAACTTGCTTTGAATCCATGCTTCCTTAGGTCACTCACTTGATTTGAATCCATGCTTCCTTAGGTGACTCACTTGATTTGAATCCATGCTTCCTTAGGTGACTGTCTTGCTTTGAATCCATGCTTCCTTAGGTGACTCACTTGCTTTGAATCCATGCTTCCTTAGGTGACTCACTTGCTTTGAATCCATGTTTCCTTAGGTGACTTTCTTGCTTTGAATCCATGCTTCCTTAGGTGACTGTCTTGCTTTGAATCCATGTGTCTTTAGGTGACTGCCTTGCTTTGAATCCATGCTTCCTTAGGTGACTGTCTTGCTTTGAATCCATGCTACCTTAGGTGACTGTCTTGCTTTGAATCCATGCTTCCTTAGGTGACTCACTTGCTTTGAATCCATGCTTCCTTAGGTGACTGTCTTGCTTTGAATCCATACTTCCTTAGGTGACTGTCTTGCTTTGAATCCATGCTTCCTTAGGTGACTGTTTTGCTTTGAATCCATGCTTCCTTAGGTGACTCACTTGCTTTGAATCCATGTTTCCTTAGGTGACTGTCTTGCTTTGAATCCATGCTACCTTAGGTGACTGTCTTGCTTTGAATCTTGCTTTGAATCCATGCTTCCTTAGGTGACTCACTTGCTTTGAATCCATGTTTCCTTAGGTGACTGTCTTGCTTTGAATCCATACTTCCTTAGGTGACTGTCTTGCTTTGAATCCATGCTTCCTTAGGTGACTGTTTTGCTTTGAATCCATGCTTCCTTAGGTGACTCACTTGCTTTGAATCCATGTTTCCTTAGGTGACTGTCTTGCTTTGAATCCATGCTTCCTTAGGTGACTGTTTTGCTTTGAATCCATGCTTCCTTAGGTGACTCACTTGCTTTGAATCCATGCTTCCTTAGGTATTGAGCTACAGTGGCTTGCAAATGTGCAAACATTCTTTGCTGCCAAAGTGATTCCACGATTTCTCAACTACTGAGGTCAAACTGACTCTGTCTTGTTCCCACTTACGTGAAAGTAAACTGTATCTGCCCTCTTCTGATGCATTTTAACCACCAGGAGATTACTAAAAGGGGAGTTACTTCTGTAATTAATTCTGCCTTCAGGTAATAAAGGGCAGTTACTTATGTCACTAATTTTCTCTTTGGTTCTCAAACTGTTTTTGGGTGAATTGCACCAGTCTTCATGGCCTTGTGCATCATTTGCTTACTACTTTTTAAACTTTTTTAAAAATTCCATTCTGCATGTTTATAAGATCATAGACTCTTTTTCCCTTATATGAACAGACACAGTTTCACCTGTTCATATGTGAATATTACCAACTCTACCTCTCTACCTAATTTAAAAATGGCCCCTTGCGAATGAACAAGGATTTGCCACCATTTATCAAGTACTACTTTCCAAACCTAGTAAAATTACTGCAGTTCATTATTAACTTTCATCTAGTCAGCTAAACAGAAAATTATGGAGGGTTTCAAAACCATTCCGTTATTATTAACCAGTTGTAACTCCCACTCAGTGCTTAAAAGGTCTGAATTGCTAAATTCTAGACAAATTACAGCATTCTGTGGATAAGATTCCCCCTTATATAAACAATGTCCAGAATATTATTACGTCTCTCTTCAGAGACAAATTACAGCATTCGGTGGATAAGATTCCCCCTTATATAAACAATGTCCAGAATATTATTACGTCTCTCTTCAAAGACAAATTACAGCATTCAGAGGATAAGATTCCCCCTTATATAAAAAATGTCCAGAATATTATTACGTCTCTCTTTGGTTGACCTACTGTTTGCCTATAGCCAGTGATTAATGCTTTACCCAAAATATTTTATCCAAAATGCTTGATGAACAATAAGGTACCCAACAGACATTTGGTAAGTTTAGGTCCCCAGCTAGAACAGCAACTCCTTTGTGAGATAACTCATATAAACTTATTGATAATATTGTTACAAGCATCACCAGCTAATCTTACACTTTTATAGAATATTTTCCAGTGGTAACGTTAACACACATAATCTCTAACATTTAATTTTCTCTTAGTATGTAATGGAAAACTTCCTCCACATAAACTGACATCCCACCTGATTGTTTGTTCCTAAGATTATGGAAACCTTGGAATTCTGTCAGGAACACTGGAGACTTTGTCTGGCTAAACTATGTTTTGATAATAACAATTCCATCATGTTTATTAACATGAGTTCAGTATTAATCATTCTGGTGACATAAAGGGACTCAGCCCTGGTGACTCATGTATGATTAGCGGCTTGGGTGACTGATGGAATGGCAGGAAGGGAGGGGTGAGCATGGCCATCATGGGTGGGAGGGAACTTGTCAATGATGCTTCCTAAGGGGAGGTGTGGTCCAAAGAGGGGAGTTGCCTTTGGATGTATTTTACAAGCATGGGGGGGGGGGGTTGGCAGGGAAAAGTAATGAAAAAAAAAAAACAGACACAGATGACTAAGCTTCCAAGATGCCCTTTGGATCCTTGACCAGATCCAGAAATACCAAAGTAAGACTGGTGTGGAGTAGGAGGTTGGCCGTCTGGTAGACCTGGAGTGGATGAGGGGTACTGGGGTCTGGACTGGAAGAAAAAGTTCTTTGAGGAACAAAAACAAAACAAAACAAAAAAAAACACAAGTCCTGTACTAAAGTCTAAGACAATCTTATTAAGGCTTCTTCCATTAGTAGGTGAGAAATGAACCAAATGAACAGCAATACTACGAACTAAAGAAAACAAATACCGGGAGGTAGTAGCTCACAGAAACACCACAGTTCAGTGGAAATAAATCCAATAGTTCTTGATGAGTAAAGTCTAAACGCAACTTTATTACTGAAAAATAAAAGCGTTTTCGCTACGAAAAATAAACATGTAGCTTCTTCAGAGACAATGAATAATGCGTATCAGAGAAGTTCGCGCCAAATGATACATTTAAATTCAGGGAGGAGATTGTTTAATTACGTCATTTCCTCCCTGGCGCTCTGCATCTCTCTCTAAGTACTTTAATTACAAAGTCCATCAAGTCTTAAACACTGCATAACAACAATTAATTATTAATCATCACATAATCAAATCTTATATATATAAAAAATATTATATCTTAAAATGTTTAAAAATGTTTAAAAATACTGAATAAATTTGACATGGTGAGACAAAATACTAAAAAATGTGTATGGATAAACATAAGCATATTAATTCACTATTTATTTAGTATACCCTCTCATTTTTAACACAACTGAAATATTACAGTTGTCATTCAACCCAGGGCTATGGAATGCGTTAAGTTTAATTTGCCATTCTAATTCATAAAGCTCGAGAAGTAGTGATAGGGGCCCTCCTCTGATATTCATGGGAATATGATCGATTCCCATGAAGTAAAACTTATGATCAGGAAAATTCAGTACATGCGTAGCTAAAGCGTTTTCTTGTTTCTTAGTCTTCATGGCATAGGCATGCTCGTATATGCGCTGACGCAATTTACGATCTGTCTTGCCAATGTAGAAGGCAGAACATGAGTCACACAATGCTATATAAATTACTGATTTAGTATTGCAGTTAATTGTATGTTTGATAGTGTATTTAATATCATTAACATAAAAATATATGCCAACTTTAACGAGGTGGCACCAGTTACAGGTACCACAAGTTGTGGACCCTTTACATTTGGTAAAGTGTTGCTTTTGTTTACATTGTAATATTTCTTTTAAGTTCATACCTTTTTTGAAAACTACTCTAGGAAAAGAACCTAATTTCTCAAACAAAAAAGGATCACTTCTAATAAATTGCCAATTCTTGGTTAAGATATTGCAGATACTTCCTGCATCATTACTGAATGTTGTAATAAAACTGCTAGACATTCAAACTAATATGAAAAAAGACTTTACTATTTATAATTATTCTAATGTTTTATTACCACCTGAGCTTATTGAAATTCTGTCACGAGGCAACACCTTTGTACCTAGCTCAAATTTTGACCTCACCAAAACTATTATTGACCTCAAATGTTATGTGAGGAAATTGAACTTAGATGTGTTATTCAATAATTCTACTAGATTGCCTCACTCTGATTTGAAAAATCCAAGTACTTTTAACCCGCCTTTGCATGCTAGTTTGAATGTTTTTGAAAATGTCTGCGAATTAGACCTCAGAAACCTGAGAAACATTAATAGGTCTAAGAATGTTCTAAATATGACTAAAGAGCAGAGAACAGCTTTGTCTGACTTTAAACTTTTGCCAGTCAGAGCAATAAAACCAGATAAAGGGGGTGGTTTAGTCATCTTAGATAACAGTATGTACTTGGATAAAATGTCTTCAGTCTTGGATTCAACAGCATACTGTCCCTCATCTATTAATGAAATGAATGTAACACACAGGAGGATCAGGGGGTACCTTCGAGACATGTTTTTGGAAGGAAGAATCGATATAGATTTATACAATTTTCTAGACATTTCCTTTCCAAAAGTACCTGTTATGTTTGGTATCCCCAAGATTCACAAGAATCTTGAAAATCCCCCCATGAGAGCACTAATAGATGGGAGGTTTTCCATGACTTATAATAGTGCAAAATTAATTGACCACATCTTGCTTAAATATTTAAAGTCCATACCGTCCATCTGTAAAGATTCATGGACATTTCTTAGTAATTTAAGCGAAGTTCCTTTTAATCCAGCTTACAACTTCCTCACCATAGATGTGGTGGATTTATATACCTCAATCCCACACCAAGAGGCCACTGAGTGGGTTGAGATGAAATTACATGATCTAGGTGCAACTAATAACGAAATTAGCATCGTGACTGAATTACTTGGTATAGTCTTGGAATCCAACTTTTTCATATTTAATGACAAAATCTTTTTACAAAAACAAGGGGTAGCCATGGGCTCCCCCTGTGGAGCCAGTGTTGCCAACTTGTTTATGGCATTTTGGGAATACAAATTTATTCTCTCAAATCCCACATTTAGTGACCAGTTGCGCCTCTATACACGTTACCTTGATGACATTTTCATTCTATTCAAAGGTAACGCAACAGAGGCGCATGTTCTTGTGGATTTCATGAATCAAACGACTAATTTCCTCAAATTCACATATTGCTTCTCTTTTCAGGAGACTGAGTACTTAGACGTCCATTTGAGTAAAGATGATTCTATGGGAGTGTATTTGTCTAAGGTGTACAGGAAAACAACTTATTGCAATTCTATATTACATTTTACGAGTCAGCACCCTTTTAAACAGAAAAAAGCTATTATTAAAGGCCAACTTGTTAGAGCGGTGCGTATGTGTAATACAACTTCCTCTTTCAGTCAGGAATGTACTTTCCTTAGAAATCAATTCTTGAATAGAGGATACCCAGATACACTATTAGATGAGGTTATTATAGAAATTGAGGAGAAGAGAATGGTTGGTTTTTATAAACCATTACTCAAAACATCTAATGAACAAATAATGGTCTCCATTGATCCCGACTTATGTGAAGGGAAGTCGCCCCAACAAGCCAGCATTGGGAACAACAACCACTTTCAAGTTGCAAAAACTAACCTCTCTAGCAGTTTTATTACAACATTCAGTAATGATGCAGGAAGTATCTGCAATATCTTAACCAAGAATTGGCAATTTATTAGAAGTGATCCTTTTTTGTTTGAGAAATTAGGTTCTTTTCCTAGAGTAGTTTTCAAAAAAGGTATGAACTTAAAAGAAATATTACAATGTAAACAAAAGCAACACTTTACCAAATGTAAAGGGTCCACAACTTGTGGTACCTGTAACTGGTGCCACCTCGTTAAAGTTGGCATATATTTTTATGTTAATGATATTAAATACACTATCAAACATACAATTAACTGCAATACTAAATCAGTAATTTATATAGCATTGTGTGACTCATGTTCTGCCTTCTACATTGGCAAGACAGATCGTAAATTAAGGCGCATATACGAGCATGCCTATGCCATGAAGACTAAGAAACAAGAAAATGCTTTAGCTAAGCATGTACTGAATTTTCCTGATCATAAGTTTTACTTCATGGGAATCGATCATATTCCCATGAATATCAGAGGAGGGCCCCTATCACTACTTCTCGAGCTTTATGAATTAGAATGGCAAATTAAACTTAACGCATTCCATAGCCCTGGGTTGAATGACAACTGTAATATTTCAGTTGTGTTAAAAATGAGAGGGTATACTAAATAAATAGTGAATTAATATGCTTATGTTTATCCATACACATTTTTTAGTATTTTGTCTCACCATGTCAAATTTATTCAGTATTTTTAAACATTTTTAAACATTTTAAGATATAATATTTTTATATATATATAAGATTTGATTATGTGATGATTAATAATTAATTGTTGTTATGCAGTGTTTAAGACTTGATGGACTTTGTAATTAAAGTACTTAGAGAGAGATGCAGAGCGCCAGGGAGGAAATGACATAATTAAACAATCTCCTCCCTGAATTTAAATGTATCATTTGGCGCGAACTTCTCTGATACGCATTATTCATTGTCTCTGAAGAAGCTACATGTTTATTTTTCGTAGCGAAAATGCTTTTATTTTTCAGTAATAAAGTTGCATTTAGACTTTACTCATCAAGAACTATTGGATTTATTTCCACTGAACTGTGGTGTTTCTGTGAGCTACTACCTCCCGGTATTTGTTTTCTTTAGGTGAGAAATGAGCCCACTTATTTTACTTACAATAAATCAAGAATTATGAAAGGACATTATAAAAAGTTTCCAGGATTTTAGCAACATATTGGCATAAAATGTGTTAATATAGTGTCCAAGATGACACTCTAAATTGGCCCTAGGTGTGAGTGTGGGCATGTGTGTGTCTTCTGTGGAAGATTGGGCGCCGGGCTGGCAACTCAACACCGTAAAACTCCACTGCCAATCACGAGCGGACAAGGTGATCCTCTGTGGTGACCCCTAACCGGGAAAAGCCGGAAGAAGAAGAAGATAGTGTCCAAGATGAAAATAATTCCTTAAAAAGTGTGTTTTTATATTAAGCTGTTCCTCCAAGTAAATATTTTCCATTCCATTGTGCAGATAGCAATACCATAACTCATTATTCAAATGGATGCTCTGCTTTGTTTTCATCTTGAGAGACCTGGGGGCAGTAAATATCACAGAACATCAATTGTATTCCCTTTCTAACAGTTTAATTGAGAAACTCACATAATATAAACAAATCAAGACAATGTGCATCATTTAAAATGGGAATAGGGGAGTAGGAGCATAAGCTAGCTTGATGGATCCTATAGATGCCTTGTATACCTTTGCAAAAGAGCTTCCTGCTTTTATTCACACTGCCTACTAGTGCTCACATGAGTGGATATAAGCCTTTAAACTGTTTCCTACTGACCTGAAAATGACAGGCTGCTTACCCATTTTGCACTGCCTTTACCTGGAATCTTGCTTCAGAACACTTCACAGCCCTGTCTATAAAGGAATGCTTTCTGTTATACTACCTATTTATCCCCTTGCATCCCCTATTTTTATGCCTACCAGTACGCTGATTACACTTGGCAAAAAATACACTGCAGTATGCAACTTATTTATCTTATAAATGCTAATGTTTGACTCATATTTTCAATCATCATTTTTTGTTTAGTATGTACTTGACTCAGTGTGGTGCAACAGTAAGCACACTCACATTTGGTGCAAATGTTTGTGGGTTCTATTCCCACACCAGATAGTTAGAATGCTGACACTGCAGTGCAGCATGGGGGAGGGGGTGCTGCACTTCTGAATGTGGTGTCCTTCAGATCTGGTGTTAAACAGGTAGCTGCTCAGGTAGATGTAAAAGATTCCATGGCACCTACTGAAAAGAGTAAAGGAAGTTCCCCAATGCCCTGACCAAAATTCCCCTAGTAGTATAAAATACCACTCCGGGTTCCCCCTGAAAAGAGGCCACTAGCCTAGTGGGACTAACCCAGTCAACAAAGGATAAATAAGTGAATAAAATAAAATGTTAAGGTCCTATAATACTTCGGTATATGCTTGTCACAGAAAGCTCTTTGAGTGACTCATACCTATACATTTTGTGGTTGCTCACATCCACAAACAATAATACTAGTGGATGAAGAAAAAATGATGTAACAGTTTCACTATCAGAACATTCTTTGCACTTTCAGGTTCGTAAATGACTGACTTCCCTCATTTAATATTAAATGAAATAATTCAGTTTATAAGAAGTAAGTTATAAGATGTTAAAAGTGTACTGTCAGTACACAATTCAGCAGTCTAGGCAGATTAGTAATGACAAGCATAAAATAGGAGTATAAATTGCTAAGTGTGGACATAGTAGGGATTTAGCTCTCTAATTTAATTGGACTGGAGCTTTTCAGTCCAGTGAATGAGCTGGTAAGTAGCAGTTAATGGAGACATCTTCTCTTAGTTCTAGTTTCAATATTTTTAGCTGCTGTTTTTGGGTGGAAAGAACATGTGTGAGCATTGAATATTTCACAGGGTGGGCAACCTAAAAGAATGGCCATAGTCAGTCAGGCCAGGCAGCCATTTTGGCTATAGTGATAATGTAGAGGAGATCTCATTTGTTTCTAATGTTTACGATGAAGCCTTAAAAGAGTGGGTAGATGGTTACAGCAGGGTTTCCAGTAGTGTAACTGCTTACAGCAGGATTCTTCATAGTGCAGAAATAATGACTTCTATATAGATAAACGTGTTCAGTACCTTAATTTTGCCTCATATTTTTGTCCTGCCCTTAATACATTTTTTTTGATTTTTCTGGTAATTTACTGAAGGTTACAGTAAGCCAGCAGGACCAAACATCAGTTTCATACTTCTCAGTGTTTAGAAAATGCATGCTAATGAACAACCAGTTGTTTCAGTAACTTGTTAAATGAATCACAGTAATATTTAAACTTTATCCCTGACTTTGCCCCCCTTTGTTGTCCCCGCCCCCATTTTGTTTTTGACTTTGTTCAGACTTCTTCAGAAAAGAAGTTGAGGGGTATGCCTGTCTGTCTCATTTATTTATTTTCTTTTATTATATTGTTTACCAGGGTAGTCCACTGATCTCAGTGGACCATTTGCAGGCAGAGCCCGGATGAATAGGATTAAATAAGAAATGAACAAACATATTTACAGATACAACGATATGCTACAAAACATATACATATTTACAGATGCAAAAATATGCTACGATGTTTAGTTCAAGAAGCAGTTCACAAAGTCAAAACGTGGATGGAAAAATGTAGAGGAGATCTCATTTGTTTCTAATGTTTACGATGAAGCCTTAAAAGAGTGGGTAGATGGTTACAGCAGGGTTTCCAGTAGTGTAACTGCTTACAGCAGGGTTCTTCATAGTGCAGAAATAATGACTTCTATATAGATAGACGTGTTCAGTACCTTAATTTTGCCTCATATTTTTGTCCTGCCCTTAATACATTTTTTTGATTTTTCTGGTAATTTACTGAGGGTTACTGTAAGCCAACAGGACCAAACACTAGTTTCATACTTCTCAGTGTTTAGAAAATGCATGCTAATGAACAACCAGTTGTTTCAGTAACTTGTTAAATGAATTACAGTAATATTTAAACTTTATCCCTGACTTTGCCCCCCTTTGTTGTCCCCGCCCCCATTTTGTTTTTGACTTTGTTCAGACTTCTTCAGAAAAGAAGTTGAGGGGTATGCCTGTCTGTCTCATTTATTTATTTTATTTTATTATATTGTTTACCAGGGTAGTGCACTGATCTCAGTGGACCATTTGCAGGCAGAGCCCGGATGAATAGGATTACATAAGAAATGAACAAACATATTTACAGATACAACGATATGTTACAAAACATATACATATTTACATATGCAAAAATATGCTACGATGTTTAGTTCAAGAAGCAGTTCACAAAGTCAAAACGTGGATGGAAAAATGGAATTATGCTTAGCATAGCTTTTTGGGTAAGATGTAGCCACAAAGACTGAGATGGCTTACGGTATGAAGATATTAGAATACGCAAGTGAGAATAGCTGCAGTTAATAATGAACAGGCAGATTTTAGTGGAGATGGTTTGCAAATCAGTGGCATTTTTCTTGAGATAACAGCTATTATGGGTAGTCCATATTCAAGTTGAGGTAAGAGTATTCCTATGCTTATGGCAAATTTGGCTGGATTAGACAAAAGAGATGTTAGCTTGTTTGCCAAGAACAGCAGTACACTGATCTTTTTGCATGTATTTTGAATGTGTAGTTGAAAGTTAAGACTGGTCAAGCCAAATACAAAGGTATTTGAAGGATGTGGTAGCTTCTATGCTCATTGTGCTAATCATAATCAGTTCACCAGAACTAGACATTGTATTCTCAGTGAGGTCTTATCAACTTAATATAAAGAGAGACAACAACCTTGTGTTTTACTACTGGTGTTTCTTATTACATATCTCAGTATTTTATATGTCAGCCATTAACAATTACATCTTGCTTAACTGGCACAAGATTATTTGATCCCAAAACATCAGAGCACTCCCAAGGTTACAAAACACAAAAAGCAGTTTTTGCAGTTAGACAAGCCCTCATGCACTTCTGAACTATATACACATGTGTGTGTGTGTGTGTGTGTGTGTGTGTGTGTGTGTGTGTGTGTGTGTGTGTGTGTGTGTGTGTGTGTGTGTATATGCATATCTATCTATCTATCTATCTATCTGTAGCAATTCTGAGGTCACACGAACTTGGACAAGATGGAGAAAGTGCTGAAAGTATGAAAAACACAATCATCACCTTCTTACTCTTCTCTGAGTCTGGCTGTCATAGGAGAACACTGGCAAATTTAATAGGTTTGACTGTTGGTCAACAATTTGGTGACAAACAATAGGGCCCTATTATTTTAATAACCATCCTAGCTCCTTTTCACATTAATTACTTATTTTTTTTTAGATTATCATGGCTAGAAATTAATGGATGAATCTCACCCTTTTGACTGACTTGTGCATGTTCACTTTTTTCATTTCTTTCAGGAGACTTTCTAATAAGAATGTACTATGATCTCCCCCTTTTCCGAACACTTTTATTTGCTGTTTGTATAATCCCCCTTCCCTTTACTTCCCTTCTCTTCCATTCTTTTATTTGCTGTTTGTATAACCCCCCTTCCCTTTACTTCCCTTCTCTTCCATTGTTTTATTTGCTGTTTGTATAATCCCCCTTCCCTTTACTTCCCTTCTCTTCCATTCTTTTATTTGCTGTTTGTATAACCCCCCTTCCCTTTACTTCCCTTCTCTTCCATTGTTTTATTTGCTGTTTGTATAATCCCCCTTCCCTTTACTTCCCTTCTCTTCCATTCTTTTATTTGCTGTTTGTATAACCCCCTTCCTTTACTTCCCTTCTCTTCCATTGTTTTATTTGCTGTTTGTATAATCCCCCTTCCCTTTACTTCCTTCTCTTCCATTGTTTTATTTGCTGTTTGTATAATCCCCCTTCCCTTTACTTCCCTTCTCTTCCATTGTTTTATTTGCTGTTTGTATAATCCCCTTCCCTTTACTTCCCTTCTCTTCCATTGTTTTATTTGCTGTTTGTATAATCCCCCTTCCCTTTACTTCCCTTCTCTTCCATTGTTTTATTTGCTGTTTGTATAATCCCCCTTCCCTTTACTTCCCTTCTCTTCCATTGTTTTATTTGCTGTTTGTATAATCCCCCTTCCCTTTACTTCCCTTCTCTTCCATTGTTTTATTTGCTGTTTGTATAACCCCCCTTCCCTTTACTTCCCTTCTCTTCCATTGTTTTATTTGCTGTTTGTATAATCCCCCTTCCCTTTACTTCCCTTCTCTTCCATTGTTTTATTTGCTGTTTGTATAATCCCCCTTCTCTTCCATTGTTGTTAGTAAGCAAAAGTACTTATTTCTGAATACTGCAGTTTTCTGACCAACCACAACCATATATTTCAGTACTCATCTTTCTCCCTTTGTGATATTATCTTGCTTTTCTTATGCACCTGTAAGATGTCACCTTTCTTGATGGAAGTAGCTAGCTTTACCTTTACTTGACTTTACGTTGTGCACATCATTGTCACCTTTCTCCTTTGTTTCCTTACACTTCCTAAATAAACATTTTTTTTCAATAACCCACCTCATTTAAGAATCACAGCATGTCTTTCATTTTTAACATGTACATTTTAGTTTCTCACCAGGCCTCATGTTTCTGTGATGGAAGTTTAAAAGCAGTCCATTGTTCTTGCAGACCACTCTAATGCCTGCTATTGTTCTTCTGAAGTATTGCCACATTTTATTGAGGTCTCTTGCCCTGTTGTCCAAAAAAAATATATAGAGCAAAATGATGTAAATACTGTGATCCCTGATAACTGTATAATGCAGAATACAAAAGGACTTTTGCATTTTACCCTGAAGTGGATGGTAACTTTTGGAATGCTAAGGCTTTCACCACGTATAAAATCCTTATGAAATGTAGTTTTGCAGACGTTGATCATTTGCCACTTAGTCTGCTCTTTTGTATCACAACATACCCATACAGAACTGTCAGGAGTTATCTTATTTCATTGCCTTAAATTTATGTTTAACCTAAAAGTGAAGCACAATATTTGGTATCACTTACTCCCAAATAGCTATCCACCTATAAGTCTGAGATGGTCTGTCACTTTCTACTTGACAATACCAGGTTCAACACGGCCCTTTCTCCTGTACAGGATCTCTGAGGTCTACCCTTGATAGTTCATTAAAAGTAACCCCATTTTCTAATGTACATTCAGGATGATCCAGTTTAGATTCTTCTCTCCACTTTCTCTCTCTCTGTAAATAAATAGATTTAAAGACAGACAGATGTTTTATTTACATATTCTCTTAACTTTGTATTTAGACTCTTTAATTGCTGGGCTGAAGCTGAAAATGGTCGTTCTGGATCAGTGTTCTTCTCCATTTAACAAATGGTAAATAATTAAATAAATGTTGTCTCTAAAAATTGCACACAATACATCAGCTGTGGTCACACTGGCATCTTGTAAACTGATATCCCTAAACCTGGAGTTAACTTCCCAAATATATTACAATATTTTATTTGTTTTATCTACCACCTTTCACACTGCTCAAGATGACTGTTTGTCACGAGAATTAATATTCGCTGATTTTTTTCCTAGATAAGTTCCTAAATGTTTACTGTCTTATACTGTATGTGACATTGTACATTTCTTTCACTAAACTTTAACTGACAGCAGTCAGATAAGACAAGAAGCCTCTCCAAATCCCTTCTCGGGCAAGTGATCCCTACCTACTACAACACCCCAGAATTTACTGTTACCTGCAGATAAGTTAACCTTGGCTTACATTGCCAGTGTAACGTCAGACAGATGCACATTAAACAGTGTGAGCCCCAACAACAATCCTGCAGTACCCTATTAGTTATACTTATTTAGTTGGATAGTATGTGTCAATCACCATTTTATGTATCTCAAGAATGTAGTTATTTATTTATTTATTTAATTGAATTTGTTGACTGTGGTAGAGCACTGATATATATGACATGTGCTATGTCCTAGATGGTCCAACTCAAAGCCCTGTGACTATACTCAGTATCCTACAGACTGCTAAGAGGTGACCTATTTGCCTGGTGTACAAGGCATCTTACAACCCAATACTGATGGACCTACTGTACAATAGGTAAGGCCAATCTAACACCAAATGGGATAGGTTAATTAAACATCAAAAGGGAAACTGGCTAGGCTTAAAATGGCTGGCAAGGGCAGCTAGCCTAGTACTTATTTACAAACCTATAAACCTATGGTCAATTTCTGTCTCAGCCCAGGAAAAAAAAAGATATAAAATAATGCAGTTGCACAAAAAGTGCAGGAAGTAATAAACTTATAAAGTTTCATTTAATACAGCAATATTCCAAACCATTATATACAAAGCAATTGTACATATACCAGGGAAGACAACAGTGTATGTATAGACAAAACATTAGTTATAGAGCTGTTAGACAAAAATTAAGCTGACAGAGGGTTGCAGTGCTGAGATATTGTAGTGAAGATATGTGTTAGAAAAGGCATGGTGAAGTTATGTTATCTGATTAGTGGTACGGCATTCGCAATTTGCTGTTTTCTAGAGATGGGATTTTTCACTGTGCCTAGAATTTTGGGTAGAAGGGTGTTTCTTTAGGGGGATAGATTCCAAAGTTTAGGACCTAGTATGGAGAAGCAGTGATCTGTACATTGGAGTTTTGTTCTAAGGTCTTGCAGTAAAGGTGCCAAGTGGTCCAGATTCCTGAAGCTGTAAGGTGGGGGATCTCTCATTAATTTAGCTGATAGGGGGAAAAAGTATGGTTACATAAAAACTAAAAAAAAAACAAAAAACAAAAAAACAATCACATGGAAGGCAAAATCATACACAGAATAAAAATATTAAAAGTAGAATATAACTGTACAATTGCACAAAACTGCAAGAATGCCAAATAAATATTGTAAAACTTAAAAATTGTATTTAACTCAAAAAAACTTTAACTAGAAATTACTTGGGAATGAAGGTATGTGCCTCATCCATTTACAAATGTATTTATACAATCTCTTCATACTGGAATAACAAAAATTAAAAAACTCAAAAAAATACCACAGCAAAGCCACTCATAGAATAGAAAAAAAATGTTTGAGTTAAATACATATTTTAAGTTTTAGCATTCTTGTAGTTTTGTGTCACTGTATAGTTAATTTCTAATTTAAATAGTTTTGTAAAAGGTTGAATAGAAGTGGGCATAGAAGAAGGTCAACTCTTTGTTTGACTGGTAGCTGAATTGGTTTATGTAGTGTTTTGCAGTGATGTTCCTTTTTTTGAAAGAGAGAGTAGTGAATCTGCAGATGCTACTGTTGATGTTTTGAATCAGTGTTAAGTTTCTCTTCCAGGTATAAGCAGTAAATGGACGGCCATATTCTAGCTGGTAGAGGGGGGGTGTTTTTTCCTACTGTTGTTCTGGAAGCTTTTGAAAGGAAGGGAGAGATTTAATTGAAGCACAATAGATGTTGGTTTATCTCCTTTGTGTGCAGTCTAGGGAGAGGGCAAAAATAAGTGTTGGTTCTAAACACAGGTCTTTATATCTGAATGATGTAATGTCATTTTGCCCAATTATTGTTTGTTTTTTGAAAAGTCTAGATTTTGTTTTGGATGAGTTGAGTAGTAGTTTTTTGTTGTTGACCCAGAGGATTAGGGTGAGAAAATCAGATTGTACTAGTTTCTAAAGTAGTGAGAGAAAATGATTTGAGTAAAATAGGACCATGTCGTAAGCATAAAGTAGGTGACGGAGGAGGCGGAGATCAAAGGGAAGTTTGTTGAAGTAGATGATGAAAAGAAGTGGGGTTAGAATGAAACTGATTAATTTCAAATAGCTACCTGTGAGAGTAAGGAATAGAGTTTGACACACAAGTGCTGATTTGAAAGTTAGGTTCTCAATCATGGCAGGGTGTCAGACTAATGCCTTTGACTTGCAAGTATTTAATAGCATACTGTGGTTGACTAGGCCAAATACATGGGTAAGATAAATACAAATAGCTCCAATAAGCTGCCTTTTATCCATCCCTAGTAGGATTTCATTGATAAAGGCCCATAAAGCAGTAAGCATACTACAGTCTGATCAGAAATCCATGTTGTTTGTTAAACAGAAAATTGGCGTTGGTTATATATTGTGCAATTTATATGTAGATGATTTTGTCTCAGATTTTACCAAGAATAGAGAGAGAGAGAGCGAGAGAGAGAATGGAGATCAGCTGGTAATGGGTGGGTTTGGAGGAGTGGATTGTTTTGTAGTGGTTTGACTATGGCAACTTTCCAATATGTCTGGCACAGTGTTTGTGTCAAGGTTACATATTTGTTTCAGAGGGATTAATATGTGCACCCTTCAGAGGTAAATGAGTGAGAG
This sequence comes from Protopterus annectens, assembly GCF_019279795.1. Taxonomy (NCBI): domain Eukaryota; kingdom Metazoa; phylum Chordata; order Ceratodontiformes; family Protopteridae; genus Protopterus; species Protopterus annectens. The sequence continues at coordinate 669,027,661 of NC_056750.1, read as the reverse complement.
ATGGATCCCATCTACTCCAGGTGGACTGTTGATTTTTATTTGTTTGAGCACTGGTTGTAGATGTTTGATTGTAATATGCTTAAAGTAAAATTGGGGAATATATAGGGTACATTCATGGATGGTGGTGGTATTTCAGATATTGGAAGAAAGTGAAGGAAGGATTTTGAATTCTGAGATGAAGTCTGAGGGTAGAATGTGGGAGTATTTGGACTGGTGGGATGTTTGCTTCCTACTAGCCTGTTTACTTTTCTTCATAATTGTTTGGATTTGCTAAATACCGAGTTTTTTTTTACTTCTTGAATTGTGTTTTGTGTTGCCTAGTACATTACTTTGAGAGATTCCTGAGTTGCAGTAACTATAACCTCGTTATCAGTAATAGAGTTAGCTTTGCAAGTAAGCCAGGCTTCGTCTCTAAGTTTAACACTGTTTATCAGGTCATTCTCTTTGGGTATAGCCTAGAGATCCATGGAAACTTTGTATCTTGGAGTTGTAATTATAACCCACACCTGTGCCCCAACCTTCTTCTTCATTGTTCTGTACAACAATGAGTCAAAGGTGGCCTTGTTGAAATTATTCCCTCTCCTACATTTGCCTTATGTCCTGGCAATATATAGGATTAGACCCCTACCACAGTAAAATTAAAAACAGATAAATCCAAAAGCAGTATATCCATTAGAATATCTCTGTCTACCATACTAGCTACTCAGTCATACAACTGTGCCCAATCAGTTTTCGATCAGTCTGACAGGACATCTTAATATAAATCCTGTATATCGTAACATAAATCCCAGTTGGCAATAATTTTCAAGCCTATGATTGACTAAAAATGAATTTTCTGTCTCAGGAGTTTCTTCATGGCATTCCTCACTAGATGTATCACACTGGCTGGCCTACCTTTCTCCTGCCATGCACAGCAGCGCTACAGTTCTCCCTGGGTCTTCTCACACAGTGACTCTAGAGTCCTTCCAGGGTCCCTGCCCATAGACTGTGGTAGTACTACAGAAGTGTTGGAGTACCCCTCCCTTATTCATTGATCTCTATAAACTGTACTGTAAGAGAATCAAAATATAGGGTCTATATTATAACAACGAATGATCAGATGATCGAATGTTGTTATACTGACCCCTAAACCATGAAAAAACAAAACAGTGAACAACCAGAACAGCAATTTTTTTCCCAGGGAAAAAAAATCGCTGTTCCCCAAAACAATAAAAAATAAAAAAAAATAAAAAAACACTAAACACTAAATAATGTGGGGGTGGGGGCTGTGCCCCACACACACCCCTACTTAAATATACCAACTCCAAGATCGCACTACAGTAGAAGAAATGGCACAACCCGGACGGACGGCCCAGCGATTTCTTTCCCTGGAAAAAAAATCACTGTTCTGGCCATTCGCTATTGTCCCGGTTCGACATTTAGTGTTCGCACTAACAGCGTTCGATCATCTGATCATTCGCTGTTATAAAGTAGACCCAAAATATACCCCACCTGAATGCTTATGAATTCTGGAAAGTATGTCAACCTGCTATCATGTTTTTTCCTCCCTCATTGTCCTGACTCACTCTTCAACTTTTCCACTGTTAAATATTCCACATATCACCTTATATTATGCATTTCATCTCACTACACATTCACTTATTTCCTTATGTCTAGAAGGGCTAACTCTAGACTGGGCCGAATACTTAAAATAAATGATAGATACGTTTCACAATGCCTTCCAAGACTATAGAAGAAGCTTCCCCTTATGATAAGAAGACAGGCATTGATTTTCTTAAACACCTTATACACACACACACACACACACACACACACACACACACACACACACACACACACACACACACACACAAATATATAAATACATAAGGCAGAAATTATCAATAAAGTGTGAAGCTCTTTAAGATCAGTAGGTTGGAACCATGGTAATCAAATCTAAGAATCTAAATCCCTTTACCTCCTTCATCGTTTCATTTATTTCAGGCCTTACCTGTCTTTTTTAACTGTCTTAAGTATCTGCTGAAGAATATTTGTTTCCCTTATGCTAGCTGTCATCTTCCATTCTAATTTTGCTTTAATGCACCATGACCTGGGGTAAACCTTGGTGCTAGATGATTATCACTGTTGAAATGACATCCCAACCCATATGTAAAAATGGGAAAAGGAGGTTGTGGTTAGATGAATGGATGGATGGACCTAAACTCCTCAGGGAATTACACAATGGACACAGTGCTTTGACATGATCATTAGCCTTCCTTTTCTGATCTCTGTGTACCATATATCGTCTTTATTTTCCCTTCAGTAAGTTTCCAAACTTCTCTTGTATCAACTGATGGCTGTTTCCTCTTCACCTTTCTAAAACCTACAAACCCATTTCTATCCTCAAATATTTAAATAAAGTGTCTTTAATAGAAACATTGTTTAAAGCATGTTAATTAAGTAAAACATTAATTAAACATAAGGCACATTCTGCATTAGTTTTCTTTCTTTCTCATACACATACATATAAATATATATATGAGTTGTGCGTGTCTATATATATATATATATATATATATATATATATATATATATATATACACAGTGGATATAAAAAGTTTACACACCCCTGTTAAAATGCCAGTTTTTTGTAATATAAAAAATTGAGACCACAATAAATCATTTCAAAATTTTTACCAAGTTTAATGTGACCTATAACCTGTACAATTCAACTGAAAAACAAACAAATCCGTTAGGGGAAAAATATAAAAAATAAAACTGTACAATACGCTGGTTGCATAAGTGTGCACACCCTTAAAATAATACTTTGTTGTGTGTGCACACCTTTTGATTTAATTACAGCATTCAGTCTTCTTGGGTACACACCCGCCATCGATTAAAGAGACTTTGATTAACCCCAAATAAAGTTCAGCTGTCCTAGTAGGATATTCCTGACATTTACTCAGTTGCCTGCTACAGCAAAAGCCATGGTTCTCAGAGAGCTTACAAAGCATCAAAGGGATCTCATTGTTGAAAGGTATCAGTCAGGAGAAAGGTACAAAAACATTTCCACAGTATTGGATATACCATGGAACACAGTGAAGACAGTCATCAAAAAGTGGAGAAAATATGGGACAACAGTGACGCTGCAAAGAACTGGACGTCCCTCCAAAACTGATGAAAAGACAGGATGTAAACTGATCAGGGAGGCTGCCAAGAGACCAGCAGCAACACTGAAGGAGCTGCAGGAATTTCTGGCAAGTACTGGTTGTATACTACATGTGACAACAATCTCGCATATTCTCCATATGTCTGGACTATCGGTTAGGGTTGCAAGACGGAAGTCTTTTCTTACATAGAAAAACATCCAGGCCCGGCTAAAATATGCAAAACAATACATCAGGTTTCCCAAAAGCATGTGGGAAAATGTGTTATGGTCTGATGAGACCAAGGCTGAACTTTTTGGCAGAATTCTGAAAGGTACGTTTGGCACAAAAACAACACTTCACATCACCAAAAGAACACCATCCCCACGATGAAGCATGGTGGTGGCAGTATCATGCTTTGGGGTTGCTTTTCTTCAGCTAGAACTGGGACTTTAATCAAGGTGGAGGGAATTATGAACAGTTCTGAATACCAGTCATTATTGGCCCAAAACCTTCAGGTGTCTGCTAGAAAGATGAAGAGGAAGAGGAATTTCACCTTTCAACACAACAATGATCCCAAGCATGCATCCAAATCAACAAAAGAATGCCTTCACCAGAAGAAAATTAAAGTTTTGGAATGGCCCAGCCAGAGCCCGGACCTAAATCCAAAAGAAAATCTGTGGGGTGACCTGAAGAGGGCTGTGCACAAGAGATGCCCCCAGAATCTGACAGATTTGGAGTGCTTTTGCAAGGAAGAGTGGGCAAAAAATTGCCAAGTCAAGATGTGCCATGCTGATAGACTCCTACCCAAGAAGACTGAATGCTGTAATTAAATCCAAAGGTGCTTCAACAAAGTATTAGTTTAAGGGTGTGCACACTTATGAAACCAGCTTATTGTACATTTTTTATTTTTTATATTTTTCCCCTAACAGATTTGTTTGTTTTTCAACTGAATTCTACAGGTTATAGGTCACATTAAAGGTGGGAAAAGTTTTGAAATTATTTATTGTGGTTTCATTTTTTATATTACAAATAACTGGCATTTTAACAGCTGTGTGTAAACTTTTTATATCCACTAAAAGCAAAAAGTAATATAAGCATTTTTTGATTTATTTAATTTGAGTTTGGATATACTTATGAAACTGACCTTAGTCTTTAAAAAGTATCTAAGAGTAATTTATTGCTGACTTATTTTTCACAGTTTCTTTCCTGACAAAAATGTCTGACTGACTCAAAAGAATCCACAAAGTCCAAACAGATATATACTAAAAATGAGACAGAGACTGAGATGTGAAGAATAGGAGACAATAGACCAGATGGAGACATCAAGGAAGATATAAGAACGTATTTTTCACAGAAAATGTGGTAAATGACAAGAACAGCCTTCCTTAAGATGCTATACATTCCAGAACATGTGAGCGGTTGAAAAAATGGATATGAAAACATGATGCATTTCCTATGAAGAAATGTATGAAATTAAAAGAATAACATAAAATAAACTGTTAATCGTGTTATCTAGTAGTTATATCAGTAAGCAGACCTATTCTGCCTTCAGAATGTATGTTTTTTTGAGTTTTACATCTTAAGCATCTGAAAACCATACGCAGAAGAATTTAGAAAGCTAAACAGCTGAATTAAATGATTGCAGTCTGGACAGTTGCTATACACTGGCAAATAAATGCTGAATGTTTAACATAAAATGTAAGCTGCATCTAAACATTTCCTCTTTTGCCACTTTCCTATCTTTCATTCTTTTTTCTTTCTATCTCTCATGCATACTCATGCAGTCTTTTCTTCCTGTACTGAACATGCAGTTATTTTATTTTTTGACTACATTTGGTAAGCTGGTAAATGTACTGTCCCAAATTAACATTTTGGCCGTGATCCAGACAAAGTAACAGAACAAAGATGCAAAAATATAGAAATAAGCAAGAACTATACCAAATGTTCAGTCTTCTTTGAAAGATAGCAGCACCAGAATCTATGGAATAACATCACTACAACACCAGAATAAGTGCATATTGCACAAAATATAAGAAGCATTTATAAGCCAAATCCATTTAGAGTGACTTAAACTTTTGCATGCCAGATATCTCATTGCTAAGTAATACAGTAAACAAAGGATATGTATAAACCTATGTATGCATTTTGGTTTCTGAGTGATAGTGGGCAGGTTGTTTCACCTGCCCAAATCTAACTTTCTATAACAAAAAGTATTTGGCAAATGCATTCTTAAAAAAAACACACTGATCTTGTACACCATCTGACTTTATCTCCCTGGTAGCAGACTACCTCAGTGACCTTTTAGAATATGGCCACAAAACCTTGGGTTTTCTCCATAAGATGTTGCATTTTCCACAATACATCAAATAACTGTGCCCATTAGATCACTCAGCAATCAGATATCAAACATGATACCCTACCGGTCCATCATACACAAGTAACACTCATTCATTCGGTTGGGTGCTTCAGAAAAAAATCATCCTCTTCTTCAGAGACTCACCTGTTTTGTGTAATAGTATTACATATTATCTGGATGTTCCATTATTAAAGGTGACAATTTTAAGGAGCGTATGCACTTGCTGTTGTTTCCACTTGCTTGTGAAAGTCAAATAAAGCGATCAGTTGTAAACACTTGTTTTTTTTATTTTAAACAGAGAAATGAAACTCTTAGAGGTCAGTGGGCTTCCTAGCTCTTGTGGCTATCTAAAGCACTTGGAACACATCCATTTTCTTCATTAATAAAATTGAAACTAACATACTAGGAACAGGCTGCTGGTCTACTGCACATATTTAGGCTGAACAATTTATAATCAGTAAAAAAAAAGTATGTTAATAGCATGCAGTGCACTAATGCACAGTTTGGGCCTTTTATTTACAACCACATATCTTCTCACATTTCACTAGTTATGTCAGATTGGTAGATGTCATTTTATTTGTTTGTTTGTTTGTTGGCAGACATAGTCCATTTGAGCAATAGCCATTGGCAATGGGGTATTGACAAGGAAAAACTCTACTGGGTAACACAAAGCAAGTACAGTTTACAACATAAAAGAAAAATAAGACATTTTTGAATGACTCATAAAGATATTAAAGCTATTTTTCCTAACAATAAATACAGAAGTGCAGTAATAAGTATAAACGTTATGTTACTTACACAGATACATTTTATTTATGAATATTTAGAAGCATTCATAGAAACATGAGTTAGGTTTGTATATTAACCAGTTACATACACAGTGGCATAGAGTACGTGTCCAAAAGTGATGAATGGAATATGTTGAGAGACATGGTGAGTGAAGTCATCCCACTCTTATGGAGATCTGTCTCAAGTGTGCACCTTATATAAAAATTTAAGGACATGTTCATTTTTTTCTATGCAGAGCAGGGAGGAGAGAGCAGCAAAGTACAGGTGAAATTAGCTGCAAAGTAAGAAAGCACTGTTTGCATTTTATTTCAACTTCCTAAACTCAATGTTTGCATTTTTATACAAATACACTCCAATTATGACTACCCTACAAGCTGGCATTCAGGATAGCTTCCCCATTTGCTCCACCCTTCCTACAGTTTTGTGGGAAGTTCACAGTGACTAAATACGTGGCTGATGCATCACAAAGGTCTTTTGTACAATTACTGGGGTAAGAAATCAGACAGTCTACCTTATGACCTTACATTTAACTATTAAATACCACCCTAGCTACTGGGACAGCCCATTCAGATTGAATATCAAACCAGGCCAGTGAGACTTCTCTTGTTTGCAAAGATGCCTTGTGTCTAGAAGAAGCAGTCTGGAATTTGTAGCATCTACACATATTTGGTGATATCACTGCACATGTGAGGCTGTAAGCTATCACTTTGTTTTGTATGTTTTCTGTCCCACCAAGGGGCTCCATTTAGCTCATTATGTCCACAGGAGAGTATATTTCTCGTTTACTCAAAATGCACTGCACACTGGAATCTTTGGGAAGTGTTACCAGTCATTCCCAGGAAACCATATGATAACACAGACATGTCCCTTTAATTACTCTTGGCCTTATGGTCACAGTTGTTTCTTAGAGCACTTTTAGGAATGCTGTTTGTATCATCTTCCTGCTGCATTCTTACCAAGTCAAAATTAGGTCTGTCACTATAAAAGTATAAGACATGTTCCATTCCTGCCTTTTTTCCTGATAAGTAATTACATTTGCCTTTGTTTTGCCATGTGCAAAATCCTAGGTCTCCCTCAATATGAGGGGCAACTACCCTAGGCGCAAAGTTTTAGGGGGCATAATTGGCCATGATCTGATCCTTCATCCTGATTTCAGATCACTCTTTAGTACAACAGTGTTTTTAAACAAACAATACTGTACTTGTGGCCAAACCTGAGCACTATACTGCTCCAGTTGTGGTCTAAACTGTAGCAACTGCAAGCTGCATTATAGCAAGTGGTTTGCTACAGCTTAAAAGTAACAGTTTTTTTATCTGAAACCTAAGCACTGTAGTGCTCAGTTCAGGGTATAATCTGTAGCAAAGTTTTCTTAAAAAAATAAATAAATAAAAGAGAGAAAGAAAGGAAACTCTTTTTTTAAATGGAAGCTGTGGGGGGTGTTACAAATACTCACTACAGTTTAAAAGAAATATATATATATTTTTTTTTTACTAAAAAGTAACAAATGAGGGTCCAGCTGGGTGGAGAAATAGGACCTGGTTGACTCCCACATTTAAGGAGCCCCAGGTATCTGATTGTGGGCTTTTTTGTTTGTTGTCTTTTTTTGTTCTTCTATTGAAGAGCTGGGGCAGGAAGGAAGGAAGTGGTGTGGCATGTGTCACGCCACCTGGTTGGTGTGCCAGACACTCTTTTTTCTGTTCTTCACCTGAAGAGCAGAGGGGGGGTGTAGACTGGGTTTTGTCTGTAGGAAGGCAAGTGGCATGCAGAAGTCCTTTTTTTTGTGCTGTTCACTTGAAGACTTGAAGAGCTGAGAAGGCAGGGCACTACTTCATGGGACCAGCACGGGGTGCTGGTTAAGCCAACTCCCCTTCTGAATGAGGGTCTGTAAAAATGGCAATATCTTTTAAACTGGACTGGACTGTTGTTTATATTTTTACGTATACTGCTGCTAATTTAGCATACTGTTAATTTGAGGAGCAAATCTGTACTTGACAGTAAGGTATGGTTTGTTCTTATAACAAACTACTTCCAGGCAACAGTGCTGGGTTCCATCTTGGATAATAAAATCCATCAGCATATTTTCTGGAAAGATTTCTGCACATATTTTCAAAATAACTGTAGCATCCATTTTGGTGCCAGACCAAGGTTAATGTTTGGTAAGGTTCCTTAGACTCCACTCTCATGTATTTCAGCTTTATCAAGTCCTCAGGCAGTCCCACCCTGTTTTATTTATAGCATAACTACATTTTTCCATATATTGGTCCTAGTTATTAACCTCTACTCTATCTAAGCTTCTAGCTTCCCAGAAGGAAAGTAGGCTGACCTGTTTCAACCACAATTTTTACCACACGTCATTTATCTCTGAAACTCAATATAGCCCAGTTCAACAGATGTGTCCTTTTACTAGCAGAAACTATAATGTTGCAATCAGACTCATGGTTCTAGTACAGAACAATGCCCTGCTACCAGGTAAAATTATTGCCTATGTCAGAATATCTGAGGTACAATGTAAGGTATCCTTTAAAGCTAGCATGCCTTTCTCCTGTTCATCCCAGATGCCCAAGGTTATATGTTTCTCAGCAGTTTGGTGATAGGACATTCTGTCTCTACCTAATCCTAAATAAACTGTCTCCTTGAGTAATTACAGATACCTTGGAATATTGGTAGTATATTGAATAGCCTCTCTTTTGCCAGTTTTGGAGTGAAGACTAGCTGGGTCTTTCCATACTGCAGATAATGCACTGTGCATTTTATTGCAACTGTCCTTTAATCAGCAGCAAACTGGCTCCTACATTCCTTACCTTATTTAAAGAAATGGGTTTTCTCTGTCAGGTCTCTGATACAAATACGTCTCTTCCTCACTACACCATCCACATATTTTCTTGCCTTTCAGCATTATGCATGGCCTTGTGCATGAAGATATTAAAATCTGCAGGCAAGTTTAAATACATAAAAGAACACCTGCTCCGTGCATATTGTTTTCTCTCAAAGGTTAATATCAGTTTATACTGATCTCATTTATCTAATTTTACAGTCCAAATTCTGTCGGTAATGTCATTGAGAAATATTTTACAAAACACTAGTGCAATATGTCATGGGCCAGC
>NC_056750.1:668595784-668698284 GCF_019279795.1 Protopterus annectens | reverse complement strand
GCTGCACCCCCCCCCCCACACTCCAATGTTTCATCCTCCCTGGTAAGGGCTGATCATAAAGCTGTCTCCTTCTAAATCAAGATAAATGCCGTAACCCCAATAAAACGAGTAACACTTAAGAAATATACCATGCCAACTTATCTGTTAGTGATGGTTTGTCAAAATTCAATGCCCCTTCAAACCCTGATAACACACTAGCCTATGCTGAATTTCTCTCAGAAACTATGTACAATCATGTCAATGGCTGCATAGAGGCTGTGGTACCTACAAGAAGCAAACTCAGAACTAGCCCCAGAAATAAACTACCCTGGTTGCATCCCAAATCAAACAGGACATTTAACAAAAGGAAAAAAAAATCAGGAAGGGTAATTCTCATAAAGATAAAACTCTCTTGAATTAAATAGGCAACTAAGAGGGGTAATTAGATCAAGCTAAGCCAACTCTGAGGTCAAAGTATCCTCTTATGTGAAATATAACCGTAAGGCTTTCTACAGCTATGTCAGAAACCTCAGGGGCAGCACACAGCAATGTGCTAAACCTGATGGTTAATGATGCTACGTTCGCAGAGCCTGGTGATACTGTGAACCTGTTAGTTGACAAATTCAGTTCCAACTTTACCTTCTCTCACTCACAGCCATCCCCCACAACGTAACTTCTCCAGCTATAACTAGGGAGTATGTATTGGTTGCATTCTATAAAGCCAATAACACAAACCCAATGAGCCCCAAAAACATCCCAGGATGCCTCCTTAACAGGCTAAAGTAAGAATTAAAAGGGCCATGGAGTCATAACTGTAGTCTTGAAACAGGATTTTTTTTACAGGTGAATGGAGGACTGTGACATTATCCCCCTTCATAAAGGGGAACCTTAACAGATCCTTGAAGTAACAGACCCACTTGTCTGACTAGACTCATTTGCAAAGCCATGGAAATTAACAAGGACATAACAGATCTCTAGACACTGGATCCATCCCAGTTTGGCTTTGTCAAAGGAAGGTCATGCATACTGAATCTGGTGGACTTCTTTGAAAAGGTCACTAAGACAATGGATGAGGGGAAAACTGTGCATACTGCCTACCTAGATCTGGTTAAGGCATTTGATACAATATTCCACTTGGGCATTGATCAACTTGCATAACTAGGTATACACCTCTTTACAACATGCTAGATGCTTATCTGGCTCACTGACAGAACCCAGGAGGTTAGAACTGGTGAGGTCACCTCCACAGAGGCTAGTCACCAGTGCAATCCCCCAGAGCTGTGTGCTAGGCCCACTCCTCTTCAGCATTAACTTCTCAGATATAAAAACCTATATCAAAGGCCTTTGGCAAACCAAGTTCGCAGACGACTGGAAGTAGTCAATGAATCCCCCCAAAGCGAGAACAACCTTCAGGAAGGTGCAATACAAAGACTTAGTGCCAAAGCAATGGCTTAAAACTCAATACCAAGAAATGCATTACAGTACCTTTTGGGAAGTCTGCCACCCAGAGTAACTATGTCATCAACAACACACACTTAAAAATTGATTCACTAGTCAGGGATCTGGGAACTTGTGTAGATAGTAGCCTAGCCTTCGACTAACATGTGTCCATGGTACAAAGAAAATCCTATGTTGCTCAACTTATAAACAAGGGCATGTACGGCATCTAGGCTCAGAGGTCATCATACCACTGTACTCAACCTCATCAGGTTGATCACAGAGTATAATGCCCCCTTTAGTATGTAACTGACCAGACACATGCACCAACTGGAATGTCCACAAAAGTGCCTTACAAAAAGGATACAGGGAGCAAACACAATGTCCTATGCTGATTATCTCAAAGCCCTGTTTCTTTACTCAGTATCATACAGACTTCTGAGAGGTGATCTTTATCTGGCATACAAGGCATCCCTGGACCCCGTTTTCATGAATCTTTTGCACATCCGCAAAGCAAACGGCATCAGAACTACTAGATTAAAAGGCCTAAATTCTGCTTGCAACATAAACAGGGCATGTTGCAGAGACAGATGTTTCTCAGAGAATTCTCATTCTATGAACAGGCTCCCTATCCATGACAAGCAGAGTTCCTCTCTATATTTAAGCACAACTTGGACCATCCCTGGCTCCCTATCCATGAGAAGCAGAGTTCCTCTCTATATTTAAGCACAACTTGGACCAACCCTGGTCTGGCTCCTATGTCTCTGGTGGACAGAGGCAGTCAGTAAATCACCCCAGATAAATCAAATATAAAATCAAAACTGCAGGTCACATTTGGGCCGGAAGACTAGGCTTTTAAGGGCCCCAGTGATTGTTAGCCTGGTATACAACTACAAACATATGAACTTGCAGTCACGCTCATCACGCTCTTCTAGCGCAGCTTCATGTATAATTCAGTACATCATTAAAAACCATCACATATGCCTAATACACCAAGTCCACAAAAAAAATGCTTTATCATCCCTATAAGGGAATGTATACGTGTTCTGCGCTCATATATTCTTGCTCCATTTCTCAACTTAAAACTACCCAAGTACACCAACTGTAGAACAAATGCATTCTTTATGATTGCACTCCTCATTCTGGCTAATGAACGGCGACTATTATTCAAATGTAGTGCATGGACTGCAGTGATTACACTCCAATATCTAAAAAACGATCAGTTAAGTGCTGCTATAGTCTGAGACCTGACCTTAAAATGTTAGGCACCTCTTGCTTAAGTTAAGGTTGGATCTAGCACTAGGCAGTCAAATCTGCCAGTACAGACCAGCAATAACAGCGGAAGAATAAAAAACACATTTGTTTCTGCCTGCTGTGTATACCACTAATGTGTCCCTGACTTCTTGTTATAAACTTAGAAAGCTAGAACATATACGTGTTCACCTGCTTTTTCTGAAGGATAAGAAAGTTAAACTCAAATGTAATTTTGTGAATTCTTTCCTCAGTAATTTGTCCAAAAACAAGATTTTATGAGGAAAGAAAATTTGTGTAAAATCTTACCATAACCATAGATGCTCTTCTTTTCCATGTTGCAATATTCATCATATATGGGGTTTACTCCTCTTACTACCTGAACGTCCGGCCAGTATACAAAATATTTCAGTCACTGTATGGTGCGTGAGACATCTGACGTGGCTAGTAGAACGTAGGCCATAAGTGACATCTGCACGCACCAGCCCTCATAATTAATCGGAACCAGTCCTACCAAAGGTAATGCCAGCCCTATGCCATCCAAAAATGGAAATACTGCATAGCAGAAAGGGTAGGTGGGTGGGAAGGAATACTGCAACATGGAAGAGAAGGACATCTATGGTTATGGTAAGATTTTAAACAACTTTTCTATGTCCTTCTACTCCCATGTTGCAGTATTCATCACATATGGGTGGGTGCCAAAGCTAACTATGAAGACCAAGTGGTTGCTTCTAGTATGGTGGAGGTATCCAAATCCCTGAAGGAGGACAGTGAGAAGACCAGTGCCCTGGTTGAGTGTGCTTTTACAGTACCTTGTAGGGATTTCCCATGGTGTTTGTAGCAAAAGGTGATAGCTTTGGAAATCCACATCGAGATAATTTTAGTGACTGCTTCCCTAGGGCCCTGGGGTGGAAGGAGATAAACAGTTGCGCAGCTTTGTCTGATGGACTTGGTTTTGTGCAGATAATATCCAAGTTGTCTGTGCATGTCCAGGAAATGGAGTACTCTTTCACTGTCTCCCTGTGGCTTAGCAAAGAAGGTTGGTAGGTGGATGGCCTGATTTAGGGAAAGGTCATTCACCACCTTGGGCATGAAGGAGGGATTAGTTCAATGAGTAACCCTGTCAGTGTGGAATGCTAAGAAGGGAGGAAATGCCATGAGTGCTTGCAACTCTGACACTCTCCTGGTTGAGGTCAAGCTCATGAGGAGGACAGCCTTCCATGTGCAGTGTTTTAGGGAAGCTTTATCAGCTGGCTCGATTGACGGGAGCATAAGCTTCTCTAAAACATAGTTGAGGTCCCATGGTGGGGGGGTCCTGGGTGGTTTGAGGTGAAGGACCCCTTTAAGGAATAACTTATCTGGTAGCCTGGAAGCAATGGAAGGGATCTGGAAGCAATCACGGTGAAATGGCAGACAAGTGGCTTTTAATGAATGAGAAGGCCAACACTGTCTGCAATAGTTCACACAGGTAAGACAGTACTAGAGATGTCTCGCTTTCCAGCAGGTCCAACTGCCTTTTGAGACACCATATTGAAAATCCCTTCCACTCTGACAGGTAAGATTTTCTTGTATTTGGTTTCCTGGCCTCCTGCAGGACAGTGAGCACGTCCTCATTGTAAAAGTGCCTGAAAGGGATCAGAATCCTATCACCCATAAGGTGAGGTGCAGAGATTGCCACTCTGGGTGTATATGGGATCCCTTGTGCTATGCAAGAAGGTCCACTCTGGGGGGGGGGGGGTTGTGGCGATTGCCCTAGGATAGCTGTAACAGGAGGGGGAACCAATGGTGCCTTGGCCAACAGGAAGTCACCAGCAAGATTTTGTCTGTTCTGCTGGATCATCAGCAGGAAACTTCTGAACAAGTGGGAAGGGGGGAATGCATACAGAATCATCCCCTTCCAGGAGATTGAGAAGGCATCTGTTGCCATAGCCTGATGATGTGGAAGTCTGGTGCAGAAGGACAGAAGTTGCCTGTTGATGGAGGAGGCAAACGGGTCTATTTGAGGTGTATCCCACTGGTGGACCAGGTCCAGGAAGACGTCCCTGTGAAGCAACCATTCACGATAGTTTGTCATGGATCTGCTGAGGGAGTCTGCCTGAGAATTCTGTTGTGAAGGAATGCAAGCTGCCTATAAGGTTACTCCCTGGGAGGTTGCAAAAATGAAGAAAAACAAATACCTGCTTAGCTGTGAAGCAGTAATACCACTTTATTCGCAATAAAACAAAAATAGATAAACACGTGAACCAAGCGCTTTCAGCCCTTACAGGGCTTCTTCAGTCAGCGTGTTAAACATTCATTTTTTTTATTTCCTATGCTGCATGACATCATATCCTGAGAAAACACCCCCTAAAAATACATTTTTAAAAATCTCAAGTAACTGCAGTATACATGAAATTTGCTATCCAACTGACTGTTAAAGAAAAAAAAAAAAAAACATCACTGACTCTGCATGACTCTCTTTTACCATAGTGTAATAAAAACACTAAAAACATATGCATACAAAATGAACATCTTAGAAAGTTGTAACATCCAATTTGTGTCACTAGGTGGCAGACATGTTAGTTATATAACTGTTGCCCTTCTCTTTATAATGGCTTTAACTGATATGTAGTCATTGATCCCTAGGATTTTATGGACATTTAATCTTATTTGCCATTCAACCTCTCTGATCTCTATTTCGAGCTTAGGGTCACCCCCCCCTAACATCAACCTTCACTTTGTCTATAATGAAAAACAAGAACTTTTTTAAATTCCTGCATTGTGTACTGTGCATATACAAGGAACTGACAGACTTTGTTCCTAATGTCCCGGACATGTTCTCAGATCATACCTCACAACCATACCGATTTACTTGTTTTTTTACCGAGTTTTGGGATCCTAATGAATGGGTGCCACGATTCTAGTGGTACCCCTTCAATTCTGATTTTTTTCTTATGTTTTTTTCCCATTTTTTTTAAATTTTGCTCTGTCAGAGCTGACGTCATCACATGCACGATGATGTCAGCTCCGTCAAGCCTATAAACCAGTCAGAATTGAGCTTCCGGCTGCAAATCTGCAAATGCGAGCGAGCAGGAAATCAGCTTGTTGTGGCTTGACAGCACTCAGTAACAAGGAAATCAGCTTGTCTGGCATTTGGGACTTATTACAACAGCCAGGAAAGCGTGCACGCAGAAACAGCCTTGAATATGGCACTCGTTTTGTTCAAAAGCCTTTGGGACTTAACTCGTTATCAGCAGGGAAATCAGGTGTGTGTTTGTATGAGAGTGTGTGTGTGTGTGTGCGTGTGTGTGTGTGAGTGTGCATGCGTGTGAGTGTGTGCATGCGTGTGAGTGTGTGCATGCGTGTGAGTGTGTGCGAGTGTGTGTGTGTAAATGCCCCCTTTATAATACACCTGGTGGCTTAGAGGTACTCAGGCTCAAACCCTGTACCCTGGGTATAGGGTAAAAAGAGCCCAATGTCCCTAGCTACCACCACTTGTGCATTTTTTGTTCTGTTCCTCAAACTCTTTGGTTTCAGGATGTTTGTGACAAATCACTGAAGGCTGAATTTATTGATTAAATGACGGGCATTTCAATTTCAGACGTCATATTCTTCAGAAAATATATGGTAACAAAAACCTTTTATTCTAGCAATTTTCTAAGTTTATAAGATCAGTATTTGAAATTTGTAACTAATTTGGGCAAGTTTCAGTCTTCCTATCTTTTGGGAAACAAGCTGCTGATTTGGCATACAGGTATGTTGCTCTGACTGGAGTGCACAGAGTCCTGTGTTCAAGACTTGCCAGTGAAATGCATGGTAGTAACATTTCATTCTAGCAACTTTCCAAAATTATACAAGCAACATTTAAAATGTGTCCCTGTTTTTTGGCCTTTTGTCCCCCCCCCCTCAAAAAAAAAAAACAACAAAAAAAAAAAAACAAATTGAAAAGTGTAAGAAGCTGTGCAAGATGCCTATGCCTTACACTACTGTCATTCTATTTTTATATGTATATTGTGCATGCATGTGTGTGCGTGTGTAAGTAGACTTTTATGATGGAAATGTTCTGAACTGGTCAGTTTTGTCACTACTGTTTCATGCATTTTGTTTCATTGCCTACTGACAAAATGTTCAAACAATAAATTTAAAATGTGCTCTAACACGTGTGCTGTATTATACAAGGAATATAATTTACTAAAGTCAGGAAGGTGTATTAAAGAACACATGTATGTTTCTTGTTTTGTGTGCAAGGGGCCAGTGACTTGAAAACAACCCAAAGATAATCTTTATCCACCACTGGCCAGGTGCATTTTCTTTGGATGTGGTGTAATGTTTCAATGCTATTTTAATGAATGTGAGTTTCAAGGGCAGAGAAGTTTTAATGCCAAGTCTATTTTCATTGAGACAGTAATGCTTTGTTTAGCAGATGTCTACTGGTGTTTGTGCATTGTGCTGTAAAGTGTAAAAATAAAATCTAAATAATCATTGTAGAAGTAAAGCAGTATGCACACATTAATGTTTATGGTAAATGGGGCAACACAGCCAGGTAATGGGACATTGGAATGGCTGCAGGGGGACTCTGGTGCTATATTTTGGTTGTCTGTTCTTTAGTTTGCACAAAAGTTGGTATCCCACAATTCCACTGCAGTGGGCGGGGTTACATAATTATGTATGCAAACTTTATGTTAAATAGCATACAGATTTCTACCTATTTTTCATGGGCCTTGTCCAGATTTTTGATGTTTCAAGGTTGAGAGGTATGTCTCAGATCCTTTCTTTTAATTTTCTAACAGTTTTACCAATGTAAAACGCCGGACATGCTGTGCAAGATGCAACATATCCCACACATTTTGTCTCTCAGTTGTATCTGTCAGGGCATTCCAAATTCATATAGAAGCCAGGGATATAAATGTATGGGCCATCATTAATATACTTACAAAATCTGCACAAACCCCACTTCCTCATTAGTGATCTAAAGGCAGTGGATCTCTCCTTGCCACCTGATTCTAAAACTTCCTTCAAGTTACTACCTCTACCAAAGGTGGTTATGGGTCTACTGCCCAGCTTCAATTTGAGCTAAGCATCAAATGTTCCTTCCCAAAATCTATTCAGTCTCGAGATTATCAGAGGAGTCATTGTATTCTACAACCATGACTTCCTGTCCCGAATGTGTTGCCACATTTAAACTAGTGTCACTGAAGCTACCTTGCATCAGTTTCCTTGCCACTTACCTTTTTATTTTTAACAAACATTCCAAAGGATAATATCTATCCATTAACTTGTCTATTAGTATATTTGTTTCCTCTACAAAATTTTTATCCTCACTAATGAGCCTACTTAATCTCACCATCTGGCCTTTAGCGACACTAATAGGATGGCAACTGTCAAACCTCAATACGGAATTCGAATACGTTTTCTTTCTGAAGATGGTAGATGTAAATTTTGCTGCCTAACAGTTCTTTCCTGATCAAAATATCCAGAAAATCTATTTCAATTTCACTTGTTCTGGATGCAAATTTAAGGTACCCCACTGTACTATTTAGATAATGCACAAACTGTAGCATTTCATCTACAGACCCTTTCCACAACATTAGGACATCATCCAAAAAGCGTAAACACTTTATTTTGTCCTTGTATGTGGAATCTAGAACGTGCTGTGCTTCCCAGCCTGCCATCACCAAGTTTGCAAAAACTGGTGCACACTTGGCACCCATAACAACTCCAGTCTTTTGGCAGAAGAACTCTCCCTCAAAGAATACAAAATTAATTGGCACCACCTCCAATACTTAAATCAAATAAATTTACCTTAGTAGGTGCATATTTTCTGGAATGGATTAACATCAGTCTATAATGTTCCAGACCTTCATAATAAGGGATGACACCAAATAAATTTACTACATCCACTGCCAAGAAAATGTAGTCATGTGTGTTGATTTCCCTCGTACGTCTAGGCAGTGCTATGATCATCTCAAGATCAGTTTCTGTTCCTGCACTACCTGTTTGGACCAAAAATCTATGTATGCAGCCAGAGGTTCTATTTTTGATTTCCTAGCCAAGACTATGAGACTAAATGGGGGGGGGGGGGGGTCATTCTGTTTTTTGTGAGTCTTGGGCATCCCGAACATGGCTGGAGTTATAGGTGCCTCTACTTGTAAATAATCATGTTCCATCTTACTAATAATTCCTTGAAAAAAGGAATCATTTAATAACAGGTTAACTTTTGCATAAGCCATGTAGATTTAATTTCAGGACACCCTTTCATATGTAGTGCTGTCATTCAGAATGTCAAACATCTTAATAGTGTAATCTAACTGAATCATTATAACCAGACCCCTTCCCCTACCCACCTTTATGACCCTATAGTGCTCGTTGTACACTAGGTCACTCAAACATTTTCTCTTCTGTTGTAAATTATCTTGTGTCATATTCCTAGTGTTACAGATCCTCCTTTATCTCCCCCCTCACAATCTTTCAAGTGCAACCACCACTGGATTACTAAGGTGAATGAATGTGCTTTTTCTCTTTAGACCAGTTTGGTCCACTGCGTGTGGTGTACATTTTTCATCAAAGTACAATCTCAAATTCAATTGTCTGGTGTACAATTTCAAGTTAAGTAGCATTCCTTTTATATCAATTTTAAAGCTTGGTACATAATTAAGACCCTTGCACAGCACCCTTAAATGTAGTTTCAAGATCACACACACTGTAAAACCCTGATAGGGTGATACACTGACAGTGGAAACGCGATTGTATACCACATTAGAATCTACATACATTTTGTCACTTGTCATGTTCATAAAAAAAATGGTAAATTCTTGAGTAGAGTCATTATCAATGCTGAAATATCCAAGATAAATTGCTTGATAACTTCCAAGCCTCACTTCCATCTCCCCCTCCCTCTCCCCCTTGGTTGAAGGGGAAGACCTGGGTTGAGGTTCACCTGCTTCAACCACCAGTGGACTTCTTGTCTTGAGGCAGGGCAGGAGATGTAACCTGTACTCGAGGGGGTTAGAGTGTTGGGTCCAAACTGACCTGAGGTACCACTGCAATTTCCTCAAATGGAGTCTTGCTAATGGTGGCATGGGGATAGTGGCTGCCATGTAGCCCAGAAGCCTGAGGCACTGCCTTGTGGTTAATTCTGTGGTCTTGAGGACCAGTAGGTGTTGTGTCAAGCTTTCCACCTCTTCGAGGGGAAGCAGGCTTTCATAAAGTCTGTCCAAATCCTGCACCCCAAGAAGACTATGTCTTGAGTAGGCTCCAGATAGGACTGTGGGAAGTTGATTTGTAATCCCAGGGACTGTAGGAAAGTAATGGCAACTTTTAAGTGTTGTCGGAGGGCCTGTCTGCAGTCTGCCCGAAAGAGCAAGTCATCCAGGTAAGAAAATATTTGGATTCCTTTTGTCCTGCAGAAGGCAATAACTAGAGTCAGACATTTGGTGAAGACTGAGTGCAGTGAAAAGCCCAAAGGGCAAGGCAGAGAATTGAAAGTGAGTGGAACCCGCAGAGAACCTCGGGCATTTCCTGAAACTGGGATGTGAAGGTAGGCATCCTTGACATTTAAGGAGGCCATGAATCCTTGGGGGAGGAAGAGCGGAAAGAGTTGGTAAGGTCAACATCCTGCAGGTTGGGACCTGAAGGAAGAGGTTGAGTAGTAAGAGGTCCAGAACTGGCCTCTAGGGACCATCTTTTCTTGGGACCAGAAAAATCCTGGAATAGAAGCCTATTTTTTGCAGACAGTGGGGCTGTTTGAATGGTGCCCCTGAGCCATCAGGTTGTCTAACACTGGCTGCAATAGGGGGAGCTGTTCTTTTGGTGGCTGTGGGATACCCCTTCACTTTGGAGGCATAAGGCAGGTCATAAAATACCCATGCTCTATTATAAAGAGGACCCATTTGCCTGAGGTGTTAAGTGTCCACACTTGGAGACAGTGAGAAACGAGCTCCGAGAGTGGGATATTGGGAGAAGGAGGGGTCTTTAAGCTTGGCAGTAATCAGACACTACCTGCCCTGTCTTGAAAGGGCAGCCTCTGGCTAGAAGAGGTGAGTGCTCTGGTAGAAGTGGGTTGTTTCCAGTGAGTTTTCCTAGGCCTTGTGGAAGCAGCAGGACAAGAGTGCTTTCTAATAAATTGTGTTTTTGCTGGGTAATTCCTCAAGAATTTTGGAATAGGATAAACCAGCAGGTGCTTTAAATCCTGTATCTCTTTCCCCTTTTGCTGTAATGACTTGCTTAAGTCAGCCACTTTTGTTTCAAACAGGGCTGTGTTGTCCATAAGGGCATCAACTAGCTTGGCTCTAAAGAATCTGGTAGAGCTCATAGGCTTAGCCAGGAGTACTTTCTCAAAGCAGATGCTGATGATGCTGATCTGGCGGAGGCCTCAGCAGCATCATAACTGCACTTTATAGAGTGCCTGGTAACCTGTGAAGTGAGAGCAACTAGAGAAGACAGTGAAGCTTTGGCAGCAGAATCTGGGGAGACAGACAAATCCTTGGACATCTTCTCCAAAAGGGATAAGGCATATTTAGCCATGTGTGTCTGGTAATTAGTAACTCAAAGCCAGAGTAGCAGAAGTGTATATTTTCTAACCCAGACATTCCATAGTTTTGCTGCCCTTGTCAGCAGGGAGAATAGTGGTGAAAGGCAATAGTTTTGAAGCCTTATCAGAGGAAATGGAAATAGTGGCAGGGTCTGCAGCAGGACACAATTAAAACTTTTGCATTCTCAGGAACTTTATAAAACCTGCCAGTTGTGTGTGGAGCAAGGGGCTGAGAGTCTGGGTTCTGGGATGCTGAAGAAAAGGCATCCAGGAAGGCAGGTAGAATGGGTGGAACAGCAGTAGGGGTTGGGGAATCCACCTGAATGAGGTCATTAATAGCATTTTTGGACTTCTGACATTTCAGATTATTCTTGCTTGAAATGTTTCTTCATTTTAGTAATAGTTTCCCCAAAGGTCAAATCCTCTGCTGGGGTGTCAGGGTGAACAGATTCTTCCTCTGGGGAGCCATGTCCTGGTGGGAAGGTGGCCAAGAGGTATATGATAGGGATTATTCAAAAGAATCACAGAATTCCTCCTCTTCCCTCTGAGAGGGAGCTGATGTCTGACGCCTAGGTCTCAGGATGGGAGGAGGGATAGTGGATGCCCCTGGAGTGGTAGGCCGTAAGGCCATAAAGGCATTAAACAGACTTTGGTGAAAGGCCTGCAAGTTCGGAGTACTTTCATGAGCAGGAGACATGTGCTTTCTTTTTTCCTTCCTTCTGACAGACCTAGCTGGCACCTGCATGGAGGAAGACCTGGAATCATCCGGCGACTAAGTTAACGGAGAGATCCAACGGTCCTGCCAAGAAAGTACAGTTGTGTACACTTACCATAAATGTAGATCTTTGAGTGTATTCACTGTTGCAGTCATCACATTTGGGTTATCCCTGCCAGGGTAGCCCTCAGCCGCCCCGAATACCAGACACTTAGTATTTCTGTGCCAGTTGCTGTCGCTTCAGGACTGACGTCAGGTCATCAGTAATATAAAGTAAGGTAGCCGACGCAATTACATCAGTTTTTCTGGCCCTGTCAGAAGCCCCCCAAGTGGCAGCCAGGTTCTGGTGGAAGAACCTTACCAGTAGACAGTAAATGCCAAAATGTCCCTTGTAAGGAGAGAGAAGTAAGAGGGGGATGGAGGGAGGGAAACCAGGACTGCAACAGTGAATACACTCGAACATCTACATTTATGGTAAGAGTACACATCTGTACTATGTTCATGTTTCACTGTTGCAGTCATCACACTTGGGTTGATTCCCAAAGCTGAGGAAAAGGGTGGAGGCAGTCCAGGAGACTAGGGGCTGGCTAGGATGCCCTACAATACTGCAGTGGTAAACCCTGCCCTGGATTTGGATAGGTCAGGCAGGTGGTAATGTTTGGTGAAAGTGTGAACAGATGTCCAGGTGGCAGCCTCCAGGATGTTCCTGGTGGGAACTCCTCTGTGGAAAGCTGCATAGGTGGAGGCTGCTCTTGTGGAGTAAGTCCTGGCCCCCTTAGAGGGCAGCTTTCGGTGTTGCTTGGAACAGAAATGGATGCAGTGTGCTATCCATTTGGAAATTGTTTGTTTGGAAATGGTTTTGCCCTCTGCCCTGCAGCAAAGCTAACCAGCAATTGATCTGACTTTCTGAAGGATTTAGTCCTGTCTAGATAGAATCTGAGCTGTCTGTGCACATCTAGAGAGTGCAGGATCCTTTCCCCCTTGTTCTGTGGGTTAGGGAAAAAGGTGGGCAAATGAATGGATTGGTTGAGAACTACACTGGATACCACTTTGAGTATAAAGGATGGGTTAGTCCTGAGGGAAACCCTGTCAGCATGGAAGATGATGAAGGGCTCCATAGCCATGAGTGCTTGTAGCTCGGAGACCCTTCTGGCTGAAGTGATGGCCAGAAGGAAAGCCGTCTTCCAGGAGAGGAATTTTAACTGTGCTGAAGAAGCTGGTTCGAAGGGGGGCAGGGTGAGCTTTTCCAACACAAAGTTAAGGTCCCAAGCTGAGGCAGGTGCTCTTCTGGGTAGCCTCAAATTGCTATCCCCTCTTAGGAATTGTTTGATTAGATGGTGTGAGAAAAGGGGCTGCTCAGTGGGGAAATGAGCAGAGATAACAGAGGCATGAATTTTAATAGAGGAAAAAAAGAGAGACCACTGTGTAACAAGTCAACTCAGTAATCCAGGAGAGAGGGAGGGAGGGCTGTGCCGTATTGGCTCCCTTAGCCTGAATCCAGGTGCAGAACCTTTTCCATTTGTCAGCATAAGACCTTCTAGTGCTAGGGCGTCTGGCCTCACGTATAGCATCTAGAACCTGTTTACTGAGATTGGCAGATTGATCGGTGGTTAGGGAATAAGCCAAGTTGCCAAATTGAAGGTCTGCAGTTGGGGATGCATGAATTATCCTTCCCTCTGGGTCAGGAGAGTTGGGTATGAGTGAGATGTCATGGTGGCAGTGGGGACAGGCTGCATAGCAGTGGGTATCAGTGCTGGCAAGGCCAGTCTGGAGAAATAAGAATTGTCCTTGGTTTTGCCTCCCTTACTTTGAATAGTACCCTGGGGATGAGAGGTAGTGGCGGAAAGGCACAGACAGATAGACTGACCCAGGGGAAGGACAAGGCATCCACTTTCCAAGCCATGCAGTGATGCTCCCTGGTGCAGAACTTGCTGAGCTAATGGTTGGTGTGGGAGGCAAAGAGATCTACCTTCGGGGTGCCCCATTTCTGAGTTATCAGGGCGAAGGTTATTTTGTCTAGCTGCCACTCGTGTGGGTCCAGAAGATTTCTGCTTAAGTGGTCTGCCAGAGAGTTTAGAGAACCTGGTAGGAATTGTGCTAACAGGTGGAGTTGCATGGCAGAGGCTGTGTGCCAAAGGGTCATGGCCAGCCTGCATAGAGGGTAGGAGCGAGTCCCTCCCTGCTTGTTGATATACCACATTAGAGTGGTGTTGTCTGTTTTGATCAGGAAAGCCCCTGGGGACAGAATGGGCCTGAAAGCTGTCAATGCATGCTGGACAGCTAACATCTCTTTTTGGTTGATGTGCAGATGGATTTGCTGTGGGCTCCATTGGCCTTGTATGCACCTGCCATTCAGATGTGCACCCCAGGCATAGTTTGATGCATCTGTGGTAAGGGTCTGGGTGGTGGTGAGAAAGGTAGTCCCTTGTTGTGGGAGCATGCTACTGCACACTAAAGAAAATTTTTCTGAGGCAAGGTATCATGGGTATAAGAGTTTCCAGGTCTTGAGAGTGTTGACACCTAAGGCTTTTTAGGTACTAGTGAAGTTTCCTCATATGCAGTCTGGCATATGGAATCAGTAGAATGCAAGATGCTATGAACCCCAGAGCTTGCAGGATTTCCCTTGCAGATAATTGGGGTCTGGTGGCTAGTTGAGGATAAGTAGGCTGTCAGGTAAGTTAGCTTCTCTGGAGTAAGGAATGCCATGTGGGATGCTGTTTCCAGGCTTGCTCCCAGGAATATAATCCTTTGGGTGGGTACTTGTTTGGATTTCTTTTCGTTCATTGTGTAGCCTAGGGAGGTCATTAGGGACTTTACAAAGGCCAGGTGCAGCTTTTCCTGACTGTCTGCCTGAATTAGGCAGTCGTCTAAGTATGGATAAATATGGATATTCCTTTGTCTGTAAAAGGCAATGGCCTGAGCCAGACATTTTGTAAAAACTAGGAGCAGTAGATAAGCCAAAGGGAAGTGCAGAGAACTGAAAGTGCAGAGAGCCTGACCTGAAACGTAGATATTTTCTGCATGACTTTCTGATAGGAATGTGGAGGTAGGCCTCTTTTAGGTCTAGGGTGGCTAGCCAAGCATCCTTGGACAGCATGGATAGCAGTTGCTGGAGGGTGAGCATTTTGAATTTTTCTATTACCAGGAAGGTGTTTAGAATGGATAGATAAAGGATAGAGTGCCAGGTGCCCTCTTTTCAGGGTACCAGAAAAAGTCTGGAATAGAAACCTTGGCCTTTCTGTTCTGCAGGAACGCGCTCTACTGCCTTCATAGAGAACAGTGAAAGGACTTGCTTCTGCACCTCTGCCCACTGGCTTGGGGGTAGATCTGGGAACCCTTTTGGAGTTGGAAGAGTGTTGAAAGAAAATTTATATCCTTGGGACACTATGTTGAGGACCCAGCAGTCGTTGGTAATGGTGGCCCAGGTGCTTGCGTGAAAGGAAAGTTTTCCTCCTAGGGGCAAGTGAAGGTGGGCAGAGTGAGGGGGTGGGGGGAGTCACTGTGAGTGCTTACCCATGAGGGGGTGGCTTAGAACTCCCTGTTTTTGAAGTGGAGGAATTCCACTGTTTTGATCTCTGTATTCCCTGCGGCTGCTGTCTGGGGGGGGGGGGGGGGGTCTGCTTCCATAGGGTCTGGGCTGAATTGACCTGGTGGGAGCAGGAAAGGACCAGTGCTTGGAAAGGCAATGCCTGCTGAGCCTGGGTGGCTGTACCTGTAAGAAATCCTTAGCTGTCTGCATAGATTTAGCTTTTTCTTCCATATTTTTTAAGACCTCCTCTGGCTTAGTGCCAAATAAGTTGTCTTTGTGAATGGGTGCATTCAACAATTTAGATTTAACATGGTCTGGAAAGGGCTGTTCCTTAAGCCATGCATGCCTTCTAAGGACAATTTAGTTACTTGACTTGCAGAATGCATTAACTCTTATAACACTCTAGATTCTGCAAAAGCAGGAAAGGAAGAGACTTTTTGTTTGAGGAGTTCCATGGTATGTTGCTGAAATTTTAGCACATGGAACTGCCAATTTAGTGCTCTGATAGCAAGAGTAGTAGAGGTGTATACTTTTTTACCCCGTCTGTCTAGTGCTCGGGAATCCCTACCTGAGAGGGTAGAATTCTTAGAGGTTGCTTTAATTCCTTTAGGCCGTTGAGAAATAACCTCAGGGTCAGCAGTAGGACTTTTTTAAAAAGAAGTGTGTGTGAGTCAGGGACTCCGTTATACCTGTCAGGTTTTCTGGGTGCAGGAGGGAGGGTGTCAGGAGTCAAACTGGATTCCAGGAAAACATCGTCCACAACATCCAGGACTAGGGGAATGGCTAGGGGTCTGTGCCATGGAAGATCTAAGAATTCCCCAAGTCTCTTTTTAGACTGAGGGTAGTCCTGACATTCCCGATGGAAATGCTCCCTTAAGGTATGAAGGATTTCCTCAAAGGAAAAGTCCTCGGGGGGGGGGTTGAAGGAATTGAGTCTTCTGCATCAGAATCCTCATAAGCAGAGAGGGGTTGCATGTCTTCATATACAGATTCATCAGACTCCTATACAGACAACCCTACTGGGGACAGATCTCTTTCTTTTGGAAGGGGTAGCTTGGCTTCCCCTGATCAGCATGATAAAAGTCTTCCACCATTTTAAGCATTAGAGACTGAGGCAAGGAAGTAGGTGCTGAGATTGGGTCTGTTTCTTGGTTGTGGTTCGTACCTTGGGCCTTAGAAACTCTGTAGTTTTTGAAAGAATGGTAGATGCGAAAGTCATTGGTTTGTGTTGAGAATCGGTAGTGCGAAGTACATCCTCAGAAGCCAGTGCTTGTTCAGCAGCTCTGCACCCATCCATGGGAGATACAACCACAAGATCCTTAGTCGAAGAAAGGTTTTGCCGCATACTGGACTCAGAGGGTCTCGGTAGCGGCCTGCGAATCCAAGTGGGCATCAGGGGTTGCGAAAGCACCTGAGGACCGGAGAACTGACTACTAGCTTAACGGAAGTGTCATTGGTAGGTTTGGACCTGTGTGTTCTGTCTTTATCCTCCCGTTTTGTTGGAAGATCTGCTGTCGGATGGCTTACTGAAGCCATATTGGAATTTGAGGACTGTAAGCGAAAATATCTAGCCACAATAAGGGCCCGACGATGTATATTTCTGGCGTTGAACAAAGCACAAAAGCGACAGCAGGGGATGTTGTGCTCTGGGCCTAAGCAAGCGACGCAGTAAGAATGAAAGTCTCGGTGTGGTACTTGCTTTCCACAGGCGAGACAATTGTTAACTTTTTCTGACATCGGTTAGTGCAAGAAAAAAGGATCCCCAATGGTGTACATAACTTTACAAGACTTCAGCTTCAATTCGGAAGACGAAACTCAGGTAGCGACCGACCAGCACTCGTGTGAACTGCTTCTGCTTCGGGCTCTGCAGCAAGAAGACTGATGTAATGGCGTCGGCTGCCTTACTTTATACAACCGACGACGTGACACCAGTCCTGAAGCGACAGCAACTGGCACAGAAACAGTAAGCATCTGGTATTTGGGGTGGCAGAGGGCTACCCTGGCAGGGATAACCCAAATGTGATGACTGCAACAGTGAAATAAGAAGAACATTGCTGGTTCCCCCTGGCATCAGAAACGATATCAGGAAAGCCTCTGTAGATGTGCCCTCCATGCAAGATTGCGCAGCTTCCGTGAAGGTATCTGCTGTAACCTTAGTGACAGAGCCCAAGTCTTCAAGCAGGCCGACATCAGCCACAGGCTGAGGGTCGGACGAAAGAGGCACAGTGGTAGTCGTAGTCCTGACAGTCTTGGCCTTCTTTTTTGGCGGTTCGTCAGGTAAGTCGGCGGAACTCTCCATACCTAAGGCTAACTGGTTGAGACACTGGCTTTCTAGGTATACGTTAGGCACATGCAGACGGCTGCGGAGAGTTTTGGGCACAAACGCCTGATGGATGGGTGCATGCCTTATATTCGTGCGACCTACCTAAACAAAACAGACAATGATCATGTACGTCCTTGTGAGGTATCTAACGGCTGCACTTGCCCTTTCTGGATGACATGAACAAGCATTAGGATAAAATAAATGACTGAAAAGGTTCCCCAATGGGGCACTTATCTGATTTCTTCTAAATCAGATGGCCAGGATGGCAGAACGCCTGACTTTCGACTAGCGGCTGAGAAGTTCTGAGGGATGGTTCATGCAGATGTCACTTCTATGGCCCACATTCTACTAGCCAGATCAGACGTCCCACGCACCATACAGTGACCAAAATCTTTTATATACTGGCCAGATGTTCGGGTAGCAAGAGTGTATCATCATATATGATGAATACTGCAACATGTGAATAAAAGGACATCAGACCAAACATATGAGACAAAAAATCTAGACATTTGGCAGTAATGGCAAGATGAGTGTAAACATACCAGACTAACACCGTCTTTCTAACACAGCTCACCAAGTGCTTTACAGTTTTGAAAGCCAGTAAAATACTTAGCATTTTTTTGTCCTTTGCAACTAGTAGCACATGGAGCAAATAAAGCTCTATCCACTACAAAGAACCCTTAATTATGTATTCTCGACATGGATGCCAAGATTCAACTCGAGTTTATCTCTAGGTGAATTTCTTGGTATCCATATCACACTCATAAGCAGGTAATGATCAATGACATGGATTATAATCTTCCATGTTGTACATTTATATATTAGGTATAACATTGCTAGTTAGCACCTTACTTCTCTGTGGATTTTATATAACTTTTAGTTATGTACTTAGCATAACTTCGGATGTATGGGATCCATCTCACCTACATTCATAACTGATGGGTTCGGAGCCGATCCCTTGGCTCCGATTCGGCCACTATATAGTAGAACAAAGTCTCTAATTGGCTGGGCTTCCCCTTATCCCAGAATGCACCATGCTTCCTTCCCCAGATCTTGTTTGTTCGCTTTTATATACCTACATCCAGGCACAGAAACATACCAACAACTGTAACAAACTAAAGTCCTTCAAGAGAAAAACTCAGTAAGTAGCAACATTTCCTCTAAGTCCAATGGGAAGGGGGAAGGAGGGCGGGTACGTATGAATGTAGGCGAGATGGATCCCATACATCCGAAGTTATGGTAAGTACATAACTAAAAGATGTAATGGGATCCTATCTCGCCTACATTCATAACTGATGGGACAGCATCCCTAGCACCTAAATCCCGGGTGGCTCATTGGAAAACACTCCTGAGAACTGTGGAACCAAAGGAAGCTCTACCTCGAGAAGCCACATCTATCTTGTAATGAGAAATAAAGGTGTGCGGAGAAGTCCAGGTAGCAGCCGCACAGATATCATCTATCGATAATTTGGAGTGAAATGCTACAGAAGTAGCCATTGCCCTGGTAGAATGAGCCTTGACTGGGAATGGTAGCTCTTTGCCAGACTGTGAATAGATGAAGGAGATGCAATCTTTAATCCATTTGGCTATGGTGGTTTTAGCCCCAGTTGACTCAACCTATTTTCCGCAAAGGACACAAACAGCTGATCTGACTTTCGTGTCTGATTGGTCCTACTTAAATAAAAATGCAGTTGTCTGTGAACATCCAACTGATGGAAAATATATTCTGCGCTATTGGAGAATTTGGGAAAAAACACAGGGAGCTCCAAGGATTGTTGAATGCATAAGGGGGATGCTACCTTGGGTAAGAAATAGGGATTTAACTTGAGAGACACTCTGTCTTTGTGAAAAATCAAATAAGGGGGGTTAGAACAGAGAGCCTGAAGCTCTGAGACCCGCTTGGCAGAGGTTATTGCCACCAAAAAGGCGGTTTTCCAAGATAGAAATTTTATATCACAAGTAGCTACTGGTTCAAAGGGACGGGCAGTTAAAGAAGCTAGAACCATATTCAGATCCCAAGGGGGCACAGGATGGGCTACTGGGGGCCGAAGGAGCCACGCTCCTATAAGGAAAGATTTGCAAAGCCTGTTTGCCATTAAGGAAGGCTCAAAGGAGACATGAAAATTAGAGAGAGCCGCCAGTTGGACTTTAATTGTGGAAACTGAAGAGCCCAAATAAAACAAAGAAGCCAGGAATTCTAAAACCTGAGGTACTGGGGCGGTAAGGGGATCTATACCTCGTTGCTGGGCCCAAATAGCAAACCTCTTCCACTTGCTGGAATACAGTTTAATAGTGGAAGGTTTGTGAGAAGAGGACAAAATATGGATGACGTCTGTAGAAAGAGAGTTATCTCTGACTAAGGTTGGAAGTGCAGTAACCAGGCGGCCAACCTCAAGGACCTGAGGGATGGATGAGACTGTCCCAACTGATGAGTTAAACAGGTCGGGCACCAGGTCCAGAAAAGTACAGTTTTGTACCTACCATAAATGTAGATGTCCGATAGGAATGCATCTGCAGTCCTTACAAATGGGTTGTCCTGTCGTCAGGCAGCCCTTCGGTCGGCCGGATTCCAAAGTCTGGGTCTGGCCTCGGCTGGTGTCGCACTTCACCCGACGTCATAGCTGCAGTTCTTCGGGTATAAAGGCATCAGCCGACACCATTTTCCTCAGTGTTTCTTGCCCCAGATGCCAGGTGCCCACTTGGAAGGCTAAATTTGGATAAATGCCAATGTTTCCAAATAGTAGAGAGCAAACACAAAAAATAAGCATGTATGTACATATATACAAACAAATACACCATAATAGATCCCCCCCAGCTAGCTATAAGATGGGCAAATACCCTAGGAGTACCACAGAGGGGAAGGCAGGTGGGTAATCCTGACTGCAGATGCATTCCTATCGGACATCTACATTTATGGTAGGTACAAAACTGTACTATGTCCTTCAAGGATGCATCTGCAGTCCTTACAAATGGGTAGAATACCATAGCTAAACTAGGGGAGGAGGAAGAAGAGATTATGGTGTAGTTAGGATCCCTTGCAAAACAGCAGTGGCAAACCCTGCTCAGGATCTAGAGTATAAAGGTAAGTTATAATGCTTGGCAAATGTATGCACGGAGGTCCAAGTAGCAGCCTCTATAATGTCCTTGGTAGCCACTCCTCGTAAGAAAGCTGTGGTAGTGGCTGTAGCCCTTGTAGAGTGAGGCCTGATGTTCTCTGGAGTTTTCTTTCCATGGTAGGAGTAACAAAATCTAATGCAATTTCCTATCCACTTGGAGATTGTCTGTTTTGAAATTGCTTTTCCTTCCCTTCCTGTTGCATATGCTACCAGTAGCTGGTCAGTTTTTCTATTGCCCTTGGTCCTGTCCAGGTAGTAGCGTAACTGTCTATGTACATCCAAGGTATGCAACAGTCTTTCTCCCCTGTTCTGTGGGTTGGGGAAGAATGTAGGTAGGTGGATAGCCTGATTTAAAGATACTCTGGATACCACCTTAGGCATAAATGTAGGATTTGTTCTCATGGACACTATCTTGATGGAAGATCAGGAAGGGTTGCACTGCCATTAATGCCTGTAGTTCAGATACCCTTCTTGCTGAAGTGATTGCCAGCAGGAAAGCAGTCTTCCATGATAAGTATTGTAATTCTGCTGTTGCTGCTGGTTCAAAAGGAGGAAGAGTCAATTTTTCTAGCACAAAGTTCAAGTCCCATGCTGGCAATGGTGGTTTCCTAGGAGGTTTTACATTTTTAATTCCTCTCAGAAACTGCCTGAGCAGAGGATGCGAGAAGACAGGAGGATCCGAGCTGTATTCTGCAGAAATAGCTGATGCATGTATCTTGATGGAAGAATAGGACAGGCCTGTGTGGAAGAGCTCTGCCAAGTATTCCATGATGTTGGCTATGTTTACCTGTGACACATTTTCTCCCCTTGCAGTACTCCAAATGAGATATATTTTCCATTTTGCTGCATAATTTTTCCTTGTCGAGGGTCTGACCGACCGGCACTTGCGAACAGCTTCTGCTTCGGGTGCCACGCGGCAAGAAAGACTGAGGAAAATGGCGTCGGCTGATGCCTTTATACCCGAAGAACTGCAGCTATGACGTCGGGTGAAGTGCGACACCAGCCAAGGCCAGACCCAGACTTTGGAATCCGGCCGACCGAAGGGCTGCCTGACGACAGGACAACCCATTTGTAAGGACTGCAGATGCATCCTTGAAGGACATCCATGGGTCCTCCACCGCATACCTCAGAAGGAAGGGGAACCAAACCTGACGAGGCCAGTGTGGAGCGATCAAAATCATGTCACTTCGTAGATAAATCGCCTTCTGTATCACCTTCGGGAGAAGGGGAACCGGAGGGAAGGCGTAAAGTAGACCAGGGGGCCAACTGTGAGCTAGAGCGTCCCTGGGAATCTGCCCCTGAGAGGGAGACAGAGTGAAGAACTCCCTGCATTTCGCATTGTGAGGGCTGGCGAACAAGTCGCAACAAGGGAGGCCCCACTTGGCGAAAATGTTTGCAGCCACCCTGTCGTTGACGGACCACTCGTGGGGCAACAGGAGAGTCCTGCTCAGCCTGTCTGCAATCACATTGGATTTCCCCGGAATGTGCGTTGCCACTAGGAAACGCTGTGTAGAAATCGCCCAATGCCACACTCTCATGGCCTCTCGGCAACAAGGGTAGGACCTGGTTCCGCCTTGCTTGTTTATGTACCAGACTACCGACGTTGTCGGACAGGATCGCAATAGTACCCCGGGGAAGAACATGATGAAGTGCTTGCAACACCAGTAGCACCGCTCTCATTTCCAGGATATTGATATGTAAGTGCTTTTCGTGAGCCTGCCACGTACCTTGGACAGACCTGTCCAGATAATGCCCCCCCCATCCTATCTGGGAGGCGTCCGTGGTCACCGTGGTGACGGGAGGCTGAAGGGCAAAGGGTCACCCCTGGTCCAGGTTGGACCGAAGCAGCCACCATCGTAGGTCCCGACGGCAACTTTCCGTAATCTGGACCAAATGGTTCAAGGGGAGATCCTGAAAGGACCATTGAACCGATAGTAGCCATTGCAGCACCCACATGTGCAGCCTGGCTAAGGGGACTACAAGAATAGTCGAGGCCATCGTGCCCAATAACTGCAGAATCAGTCTGGCCTGAACTCGTGATCTGGGTAACAAGGTTTGAACCTGCGACTGCAGGACCTGAATCCTTTCTACCAGCAAGAATGCCCGCATTCTTCTTGTGTCTAACTCTGCGCCTATAAAGGTAATACGCTGAGACGGCTGCAGCACAGATTTTCCCCAATTGAACGTGACTCCTAGTGAATGACCCAAACTGACTGTGGTCATAAGCGCCCGAACTAATAGATGCTTGGTGGTGGCAGTAAGGAGCCAGTCGTCTAGATAGGGAAACACTTGGAATCCTAGACTTCTCAAGTGAGCTGTCACTACTACCAGGCACTTGGTGAACACCCTGGGGGCTGTGGTGAGACCAAAGGGCAGTGCTCGGAACTGGAAATGACTGGTTCCCAGGTGGAAGCGTAAGTGACTCCTGGACTCTTGACTTATCAGGATGTGATAGTAAGCGTCCTTGAGATCTATGGAGCACATCCAGACATCCTTCTCCAATAACGGGAGAATGGACTGAAGGGTGACCATTCGGAATTTGGATTTTTTTACAAAGCGATTCAATGATTTGAGGTCCAAAATGGGCCTCAAGTCCCCTGTCTTTTTTGGCACCAAAAATAGTCTTGAGTAAGTTCCTGATCCGATCTGGTCGGCGGGGACAGGCTGGATGACTCCTTTTCTTAGCGGCTTAGAGACCTCGACCGCTGCTTGATCCCGCTGACTGGGTGGCACATCCGGGATCTTCCTGATAGGAAGAGGGGGCTTTATGAAAGGGATGAGATAGCCTCCGGTTATGGTTCGGAGCACCCACTGATCCTTGGTGATAGATTCCCAAGCCTGTGGGTGTTCCGCAAAGCGACCCCCGACTGGCTCCGGAGATGCGCAGTCAGGCCACGTCTCAGGGACGGTGAGCATAGGATGGACCACAAAAGGAATCGCGGTCTCCAGTGTTACGGGGGCCTCTGCCGCCTCTGGGGCAGCGTCTTCCTGAACCCCCCCCTGCCTCTAGAGGGGGGGATCACTCGGTGGAGTAGGGAAAGATCTTTGAGATTTTTTGAACCACATTTTCCCTCCTCTCTGGGCCTTGGGGTAAAGTCTAGAGGGAGCGGAGAAACGGGCCCCCACGGCAGTCAAGGTCTTGCCCTCCTGCTAGCATCGAGTCAGTGTGTCCTTCACCTTGGGTCCAAACAGGGAGGACCCATCAAAGGGGGCGTCTGTGAAGGAAGACTTAAAGGCCTCCGCAAAAGGACACAAGCGTAACCAGGCGTGTCTTCTAAGAGCCACGCCTGTTCCCGCTGCTCTACTCGCCCCTTCGGCCGCATATGAGATGAGCCTCATGGACGAGTTGACTATCGAAGATAGGGTAGTCATGTGGGCGCCAACAGTTTGGGCTAACGCCTCAGGAAGATTACCCGTAAGAGACTCACCTAACTCTTTGAGGAGGTCCCTTTGGAGCCTGGTAAAATGACAAAGATAATTCAGCGACCGCAGGGTAAAGGCTGCTGAAGAAAGTGCGCTTCCGCCTATCCATGCTCCTGGAATCCTTATTAGGAGGGTGAACAGACGTTGAAGCCTCTGCCACGTCCTGCTGAGTGGCAGATGCCACCACCATCGCATCTACTGCAACTCCTTTGGTCAAAAATTCCTTTTGAGGAGGGGCTAAGAGGAACTTGTTAGGCCTGGCGGGCACCGGTTCCACAGAGTCATGGTGTTCCCACACCCTTCGAGAAACTAAATCTAGCAATTCATCGAAGGGTGGAGACACCCAGGAGGCAGAGGGCTGGGCCCCAAAAGCCTTGAGGAAGACTGACTCCTCTGCGGAAGGGGTTTTGGACTGCCAATCGCCTCTCTGTCTCAGGATCTCGAGGATATCTGAGAATGAGACGTCATCCGAGGACGATTTTGGGGACCCCTCCGCATCATCGAGGTCAGTATCTGATGGGATAGACTCATCCTGGGAGTCAATGTGCTTCCTCTTGCACAATTTTTTCCTTGGAGGGTCATCTGAAGCGGAATCAGAAGGACCTCCCGGGAGAAGGGAACCCCACCAAGGGGGTATCCTCAGGCCTTGGGGCCCCGCTGTCGTGGGAAT
Source organism: Protopterus annectens (assembly GCF_019279795.1). Lineage (NCBI taxonomy): Eukaryota > Metazoa > Chordata > Ceratodontiformes > Protopteridae > Protopterus > Protopterus annectens. Next base: position 668,673,332 of record NC_056750.1, on the reverse strand, counting down.
GAAGCACACCAGAAGCACCAATTCCCAAGTCTAGGGACGGTGAGGTAGAGAGTTGCTGAGCCAGCAAGGACATGGCCAGCGCACTCCTCATGGCCTCAAAAGCAGGACCTCCAGACTCTACGGAGGACACCGGCTGAGAAACCACGACTGTACCGGGAATCCCTGCGGCCGACGCTCCGAGGGGGAGACTAGGCACCGAAGCTACCAGTTCCAAGTGTTCCCCTCGGCCCCGACCGAGGAAGTCCCGGTACCGAACCCTGACGCCGAGGACAGGGTAGGAATGATGGCTGGAACAGAAAGGCTCCGAGGGAGTCTCGGTTCTGACTGGACGACTCTGCTCCGCTCCACCATCACAGACTCCAACGGTTCCGAGGAGGTTGGAGGAGGAATCGGATGTGTCGAAGTGGGGACCGGCTCCGGAGCCGAGTGGGCTGGAGCAGAGACCATTTTTGCAAAAACCGGGGACTGGAAAAGCCTCTGGATAACTCTGTCCAAATCTTTGTCAGACAACCTGGAGGATTTAGAGGAAATAGATGGGGGCCGAGACTACTTCTCTCTCGGCTCCGATAGACCAGGGGACCGGCTCCGAAATGGCTCCAACACTATCGGCACCGGATCCGGAACCGTATGTATAAGTATTGGCACCGAAGGAGACTTCGGGAAAGAGGGGGGAGAGTCTGAGCTGCACACCTCCAACGGCTCCGAGACCAAAGGAGCCGAAGCAGATGATTCGCCTCTCGATCTCCCAACCTGCGGCTCCGACACCAACGGAGCCAAGGAAAGAGGTATCGAGGCAGACCCTTCCACCCGAGGCTCCGAAGCCATTGGAGCCGAGGAAGAAGAGGTCGACCTATGCTTCTTGGAAGTTGGTTCCGACGGACTGGTCGGAGCAGACTACCTTTTCTTTTTAGAAGCTGGAGAGGAAGGAGAAGCCAAAGCTTCCTCAAAGGAGGGCTTAATAAGGCCCTTAAGTATCAACTTATTTTTACGTTCTTGAAGGACCCTAGAGGAAAAAGCATGACAAACACTACATGTTTCCTGTAAATGTTTCGGTCCTAAACAATATACACAAACAGCATGACTATCGGTAATGGACATTTTGTAGTTACACTTAGTGCACTTTTTAAACCCAGACTTCTGCTCTTTCGACATCCTGTCACACCACTGTTTTACCACAAAGAAAAAACAACCTTAAGTAGGGCACGAGCCCTTTTACTCAAACGGGACTGGCCCGAGATACAGCACACAAAAACGGGCAGAAGCCCTCTAACTTAAACGGGCTTAACCCGATAAAAAAGAGAATGTACAGTAAGACAATTTCAGCACACACAAATAAGGGCAAGGGCCCTCTAACAAACGGGCCTTGCCCGGTAAATAGAAAAAAATACCAATCACACCAAAAAAGTTCACACACACATGTAAAGCTGTTAAAACAGCTGTTTGTTAAATTTATGAAGAAACCCCTAGGTCAAAAGACCAAAAAGTAACCAAAAAAAAAAAACTACTTTGCTCCAGCCAAATCGAGACCACGTCTAGCTTGAAAAGCGGCAAACGAGATCTGGGAAGCAGGCGTGGTGCATTCTGCGATAAGGGGTAGCCCAGCCAATTAGAGACTTTGTTCTACTATATAGTGGCCGAGTCGAAGCCGAGGGATCGGCTCCGAACCCATCAGTTATGAATGTAGGCGAGATAGGCTCCCATTACATCAAATGTTTGTACAGTTTTTTTTTAGGAAAAAAGTTAAGTATTTACCATAACAATCCATCTGAGTTGATTTTCTCTTCAACCTGACAGTCTCTGATCCTGCACGGATCCGACTCGGCCACATACTTCAGGTTTGGCTCCAAGCTCCTTCCCTACCCATAATGCCCGTCTCCCTCTTCCGCACAGATTGAGTTTGTTGCAGAACAGCAGCATCCCAAAATAAACAATATGCCTATTAAAAAAACTGGCATAACCCACAAAAGGCCTAGCAAGGGGAAAGCAATCCAGAATAGAGGGGCTATGAATTTACCATCCAGTCCACCACGCAGCCCACTCACGGCAGGAGGGAGGGATGGCTGAAGACAAATGAAAAAACTCAGATGGAACATTATGTTAAGTACATAACTTCTTTATCTGAAGTTGTTTTCATTTGATCTTCAACCTGAGGGACAGAGTCCCCAGCTACCAATACACCCTGGGAGGTCCTCATGGAAGGATGTTCTGTAGCACAGCTGAACCAAACGATGCCCTGCCCCTGGAAAGGAGGTCCAATTTATAATGGGAGATAAATGTGTGCAAGGACTCTCAGGTAGCAGCAGAAAGTACAGTTTTGTACCTACCATAAATGTAGATGTCCGATAGGTATGCATCTGCAGTCATCACATATGGGTTGTCCTGCCTCAGGCAGCCCTTCGGTCGGCCGGATTCCAAAGTCTGGGTCCGGCGTCGGCTGACGTCGCCCCTTCCCCGATGTCAGAGCGCCTGGGGTATAAAAGCGTCAGCCGATGCCATCTTCCTCAGTGTTTCTTGCCCCAGATGCCAGGTGCCCTCAAAGGAAGGCTAAATTTGGTTAAATGCAATAATTCCAAACATGCAAAAAAAAAAAAAAAATATATATATATATATATATATATATATATATATATATACACATATATATATATACATTATATATATATATATATATATATATATATATATATATATATATATATATATATACAACAAATACACCATAATAGATAACCCCAGCTAGCTATGAGAGGGAAAAGTACCCAATAAATCCCAAAGAGGGGAAGGAAGGAGGGTAAACCTGACTGCAGATGCATACCTATCAGACATCTACATTTATGGTAGGTACAAAACTGTACTATGTCCTTCAAGGATGCATCTGCAGTCATCACATATGGGTAGAATACCATAGCCAATCTAGGGGTGGAGGATCTATGTAAAGGATGGTGTAGCTAAAATGCCCTGCAGGACTGCTGTAGCAAAGCCTGCTCTGGATCTGGAATATAAAAGTAAATTGTAATGCTTGGAAAATGTATGCACGGAGCTCCATGTAGCAGCTTCTAAAATGTCCTTGGTAGCCACCCCTCTTAAGAAGGCTGTGGAGGTGGCTGTGGCTCTGGTGGAATGAGGCCTAATGTTAGCTGGCACAGCTTTTCCATGGAAGGAATAACAGAAACAAATGCAATTCCCTATCCATTTTGAAATTGTCTGTTTGGAAATTGCTTTTCCTTGTGCACCAGCAGCATATGCTACCAACAGCTGGTCAGTTTTTCTGTAGCTTTTCGTTCTGTCCAAGTAGTAGCGCAACTGTCTGTGTATGTCCAAAGTGTGCAGAAGTTTCTCCCCTTTGTTTTGTGGATTTGGAAAGAAGGTAGGCAGGTGAATAGCTTGGTTTAATGAGACCCTGGATACCACCTTTGGCATAAATGAGGGATTGGTTCTCAATGACACTCTGTCCTGATGAAAAATAAGAAATGGCTGTACTGCCATGAGGGCCTGTAACTCAGATACTCTTCTTGCTGAGGTTATGGCCAGAAGGAAGGTGGTCTTCCAAGACAGGAACTGTAGTTCTGCAGATGCTGCTGGTTCAAAGGGAGGCAGAGTTAGTTTTTCCATCATGAAGTTAAGGTCCCAAGTAGGCACTGGAGGTTTCCTTGGAAGATTGATGTTTTTAATTCCTCTTAGAAAGTGTCTTAGGAGAGGATGAGAAAAAACAGGTGGATCAGTATTGTACTCTGCTGAAATTGCTGAAGCATGAATTTTAATGGAAGAGTAAGACAGGCCATTGTGGAGCATTTCTGCCAAGTATTCCAGGATATGTGGCATGTTCATCACTGTTGCATCTAGGCCCTTTGTGGTGTTCCAAATGTGAAATCTTTTCCATTTTGCTGAATATGCCTTTCTTGGGGAAGGCCTGCGAGCTTCCATGATGATATCCTTCACTCTCTTGGATAGCTTATCCTGAGGAGGAGTCAAGGTATTTTCCAGGCTGTTAGTCGCAAGGTTTTCAGGTTGGAATGCAGAGTTTTGTAATTGTGCTGTGTCAGGAGAAGTGGCCATTGAGGAAGAGGCCATGGTTCCGTGTGTGACATGCTCTTTAACAGTGGGTACCAGTGCTGTCTTGGCCAGTCCGGAGGTATCAGAATCACTTTTGGCTGCTCTGTCCTGATCTTCAGTAAGACCTTGGTCATTAATGGAAGAGGTGGAAATGCATAAACTGTTGGGGTTCTCCAGCTGAAAGATAGGGCGTCCACTTTCCATGCTTGTGGGTGGTATGTCCTTGAGCAGAATTTCTTCAGCTGATGATTGTGGGGGGAGGCAAAAAGATCTATGTCTGGCCTTCCCCATGATTGTGTTATCTGTAGGAAGATGTCTGGGTGCAACATCCATTCGTGTGCATCCATGATATTTCTGCTTAAGCTGTCCACCAGTATATTGTCTTTTCCTGGCACAAACTGGGATTGCAGGTCTATATTGAGTCTCAAGGAAAGTTCCCATAGATTCACTGCCAGTCTGCAAAGAGGGTAGGAATGGGTGTCTCCTTGCTTGTTTATGTACCACATAACTGTGGTGTTGTCTGTCCTTATTAGCAGGTGGCCCTGATGCAGAAAGAGTTTGAAGGCCTCGATTGCATGTATCACTGCCAGCATTTCCTTTTGGTTTATGTGCATGCGTAGCTCCTTTTGTGACCATAGTCCTTGAATACATCTGCCCTCCATGTGTGCTCCCCAACCGTGGTCTGAAGCGTCCGTTGTAATAGTTTGGCTGGCTATTGGTTTGCTGAAGGGCAGACCCCTGTTTGATTGGCTTGCTTGAGCCCACCACAGAAATTCCTTTTGGAGACATGGAATGAGTGGGATCAAAGTTTCTAAGCTCTGGCTGTGCTGAGTCCATAAACTCCTTAGGTACCATTGTAGTTTCCTCATATGTAGCCTTGCTTGGGGAATGAGAAGAATGCAAGATGCCATGTAACCCAGGGCCTGCAGGATTTTCCTTGCAGTCAGCTGAGTTTGTCTTGTCAGATTCTTGAAGTAATCCGGTAGTTGTCTTTGTTTTTCTTCTGTGAGAAAAGCCATTTGGGTGGTTGTGTCTAAATCCGCACCAAGAAAAGTTATTCTTTGGGATGGAACAAGTCTTGATTTGTGAAAGTTGACTGTATATCCCAATGCCTGCAGTAGGTGGATGGCATAATTCAAGTCCTTTACCAAAGTTTGTTGGCTGCCCGCTTGTATAAGGCAGTTGTCCAGATATGGGTATATTTGAATCCCCTGAAGTCTGCAGTGTGCAATTACTGATGCCAGGCATTTCGTGAATACTCTGGGCGCAGTAGATAAGCCAAAGGGCAATGCTGAGAATTGATAATGCTCTGAGCCTGCAAGAAATCTGAGGTGTCTTCTGCAACTTTGTCTGATAGGGACATGCAGGTATGCCTCCTTGAGGTCTAGAGTCACCAGCCAAGACCCCTTGCCCAGCATGGGAAGGAGTTGCTGTAGAGTCAGCATTTTGAATTTTGGCACAATGAGACAAGCATTCAGTGCGGACAAGTCGAGAATAGGCCTCCATTGATTTTCTTTTCTTGGAACAAGGAAAAGTCTGGAATAAAATCCTTGGCCTTGTTCTGAAAGAGGAACCTTTTCTATAGCTTTCATTTGCATTAAGTTGGAGATTTGTTTCAAAGCCTCTGCCCTTTGATTTGGTGGCAGGTCTGGCATGCCTTTTCTTTTTGGCAATGTGTGAAAATGGAACCTGTATCCTCTGTCTATTATTTGCAGTGTCCATTTGTCTCTTGTGATAGTGTGCCAATTGTCTGAGAATAAAGAAAGCTTTCCGCCCAAAGGTGCTTCTAATTGAGCCCTGGTTGGCGGAGTCAAAGCAAAGTCATTGAGTCTGTCCTTGTGCAGCAGTTGTAGGTCCTGCACTACTCTCTGGTTGGGAGGATGCCATTGACGCCCTCGTAGGAGCCTCTAGCTTGCCCTCTACCTCTGGCACGCCTGTTCTTGCCTCTCCGAAATCTTTCAGTGTCCAGAAAGGACCAATTCTTGGCAGGCCAATTTCTGCTGAATCTTGGTGGTTGGACTTGTAGAAAATCTTTAACTGTTTGTACAGATTTTGCCTTTTCCTCAACCTTCTTTAAGACCTCCTGAGCAGTGGAGCCAAATAACTTTTGCTTTTCCAGGAGAGCATCCAGAAGCTTAGCTTTAACATGGTCTGGCAGAGATTGTTCCTTCAGCCAAGCATGCCTACGTATGACTGCACCTGTCATAGCTGACCTACATGAAGCTTCCAATGCATCATAACCACATTGTAAGAAATGGTTACTAACCTTCTCGGAGTTATGTACCAGATCCTGTAGTGATTTGCGATCTAGGGGTTCAGGGGAAGACAGTTTCTTATGCAATTCATCTAACAAATACTCTTGGTACTGTATCATATGAAATTGACAATTTAATGCCCTCATAGAAAGAGTAGCAGAAGTATACACTTTTTTACCCCATCTCTCTAAAGCCCTGGACTCCCTTTCAGAAGGGAGTGGATTTTTAGAGGTGGCAGCCGCAACCCCTTTAGGGCCCTGGGAAATAGTTTCTGGATCAGCAGAGTGGGCCTTGTAAAGAAAATGATGCGAGTCCGGGACCCTGTAGTACCTATCGGGTTTGGCAGGGGCCGGGGGAAGAGTGTCAGGGGTTATGCTAGACTCAGAGTACACATCATCAATGACATTCAAAACAGGAGGAATAGACAAAGGTCTATGCTGAGGTAAATGCAGAAAAGTTCTTAATCTTTTCCTGGAATCAGAAAATTCCTGGCCCTGCCATTTGAATTGCTCTCTCATAGTGTGAAGGGTCTCACCGAAGGATAGCTCTTCAGGAGGGGAGGCCGAGGGGATGGATTCCTCTGCATCAGAATCCTCGTAGGCCGAAAAAGCCTCCTCCTGGTAGTCCGAGAGAGCAGAGCCAACAGAGGCATCCTCTGAGGAGTGGGGATCAGAGGGCTCAACCCTGGGCCTTTTGTCTAGAGGAGGTTGAGAGCCTCTGTCCGGATGAGGTTGAGATCCCCTAATCAAGGAAATAAGGTCCTCTGCTAAAGTAAGAATCTGTGAACTTGTAGAGGGTCCCTGAGGAATAACCATGGGAGGCATAGCTTTTGTAGGTTTAGCAACTTTAGCTCTGGTGAATGCCTTTATGGACATGGATGCAGGAGGCCTAGCTGCACCACGTGCTGGAGTAGTTTTGTCTAGAGGAATGGTGTCGGAAGTTTCCAAAACACCAGTTTCTGAAGGAAATTCAATAACCAACTCAGCAGGGGCCTCCGGGGCCGAGGTTGTCGGTTGAGCGGTTTCGGGTGTCAGAAGTACCAAGGACTCTGTTTCAGCCGAGCCCGAGACACTCGCGGTAGGCCTGGCCGTGGTTTCAGCCGAAACCGCTGCCCGCATGCGTCGGTCCTTGTCCCTCCGTTTCTTTACTAAATGTGAAGTCGGAGTCTCCGACGGCATTTTGTATGAAAAACTAGCCCCAAAAAATTCCTCTGCGAACTCCACCCGACGTCTAAGAGTGCGTCGGTTGAAGGAAGCACAGGCTGAACAGGCCGAGACATCGTGGTCTGGGCCTAGGCAGGGGAGGCAGTAAGAGTGGACATCCTTATGAGGTATTTGTTTCCCACAAGTTAAACAATTATTAACTTTATCTGACATTGGCTGAGGCAAGAAAGAGTCCCCAACGGGGTACTTAGCTTTTGAAGTGTTCGGTAGCTGAAATACAGGAGCTGGCCGACTGGCACTTGCGAACTGCTTCTGCTTCGGGCACCACGCGGCAAGAAAGACTGAGGAAGATGGCGTCAGCTGACGCTTTTATACCCCAGGCGCTCTGACGTAGGGGAAGGGGCGACGTCAGCCGACGCCGGACCCAGACTTTGGAATCCAGCCGACCAAAGGGCTGCCTGAGGCAGGACAACCCATATGTGATGACTGCAGATGCATCCTTGAAGGACATCAAATATCTACAGAGACCCTGGACCAAAGGGCCACACAAGCAGCAACAAACCTCGTGGAATCCACCCGGACATGTCCTGGAGGAGATAACCCTTTGGCCCGATAAGTCAACAAAATACATTCAGAAATCCATTGAGTAATAGTAACTTTAGAAACTGGCTTACCAAAGAAAGGTTTAGAAAATGAAACAAATTTTGATCAGTTACAAAAGGATTTTGCTCTGGGCAAATAGAAATGCAGCTGCCTGTGAACATAAAGTGCAACTTGTACTGTCCCTTGTCCTAGAAAGTTGGAAAGAAAACTGGCAAATTAATTATCTGGTTAATAGACTCTGACGCCACCTTCCGTAGAAAGGATGGATTAGTCTGCAGTGGCACCCTATCCTTATGAAATACTGTATAAAGGGGCTTGACAGACAAGACTTGGATCCCAGAAACCCTCTTGGCTGAGGTAATTGCAACCAAAAAGGCAGTCTTCCATGACAAAAACTGCAACTCAGCTGTGGCTACTGGTTCGAAAGGGGGGAAAAAGTACAGTTTTGTACCTACCATAAATGTAGATGTCCGATAGGAATGCATCTGCAGTCCTCACAAATGGGTTGTCCTGTCGTCAGGCAGCCCTTCGGTCGTCCGTATTCCAAAGTCTGGGTCTGGCTTTGGCTGGTGTCGCACTTCACCCGACGTCATAGCTGCAGTTCTTCGGGTATAAAGGCATCAGCCGACGCCATTTTCCTCAGTGTTTCTTGCCCCAGATGCCAGGTGCCCTCTTGGATGGCTAAATTTGGATAAATGCCAATGTTTCCAAATAGTAGAGAGCAAACACATAAAATAAGCATGTATGTACATATATACAAACAAATACACCATAATAGATCCCCCCCAAGCTAGCTGAAAGATGGCAAATACCCTAGGAGTACCACAGAGGGGAAGGTGGGTAATCCTGACTGCAGAAGCATTCCTATCGGACATCTACATTTATGGTAGGTACAAAACTGTACTATGTCCTTCAAGGATGCATCTGCAGTCCTCACAAATGGGTAGAATACCATAGCCAAACTAGGGGAGGAGGAATGAAGAGAGATTATGGTGTAGTTAGGATCCCTTGCAAAACAGCAGAGGCAAAACCTGCTCGGGATCTAGAGTATAAAGGTAAATTATAATGCTTGGCAAATGTATGCACGGAGGTCCAAGTAGCAGCCTCTATAATGTCCTTGGTAGCCACTCCTCGTAAGAAAGCTGTAGTAGTGGCTGTAGCCTTTGTGGAGTGAGGCCTGATGTTCTCTGGAGTTTTCTTTCCGTGGAAGGAGTAACAAAATCTAATGCAATTTCCTATCCATTTGGAGATTGTCGGTTTTGAAATTGCTTTTCCTTCCCTTCCTGTTGCATATGCTACCAGAAGATGGTCAGTTTTTCTATAGCACTTGGTCCTGTCCAGGTAGTAGCGTAATTGTCTATGCACATCCAAGGTATGCAACAGTCTTTCTCTCCTGTTCTGTGGGTTGGGGAAGAATGTAGGTAGATGGATAGCCTGGTTTAAAGACACTCTGGATACCACCTTAGGCATAAATGTAGGATTTGTTCTCATGGACACTCTGTCTTGATGGAAGATCAGGAAGGGTTGCACTGCCATTAATGCCTGTAGTTCCGAAACCCTTCTTGCTGAGGTGATTGCCAGCAGGAAAGCAGTCTTCCAGGATAAGTATTGTAATTCTGCTGTTGCTGCTGGTTCGAAAGGAGGAAGTGTCAATTTTTCTAGCACAAAGTTCAAGTCCCATGCTGGCACTGGTGGTTTCCTAGGAGGTTTTACATTTTTAATTCCTCTCAGAAACTGCCTGAGCAGAGGATGTGAGAAGACAGGGGGATCCAAGCTGTATTCTGTCGAAATAGCTGAAGCGTGTATCTTGATGGAGGAATAGGACAGGCCTATATGGAAGAGCTCTGCCAAGTACTCCAGGATGTTGGCTATGTTTACCAGGGACACATCTTTTCCCTGTGCAGTACTCCAAATGAGATATCTTTTCCATTTTGCTGCATAATTCTTTCTTGTTGAAGGTCTGCGAGCCTCAAGGATAATGTCTTTAACCCTTTGGGATAAATTTGGGTTAGTTGCTCTTATGTAATGTTCCAGGCAGTCAGCTGCAGAGTTTTCAGGTTTGGATGCAGGATGTTGTAGCTGTTCTGTGTTAACAGCAATGGGATCAGGGGTAGTGTCCACATTTGTTCCCGAGACATGCTCCTCAGTAATGGGTACCAATGTTGTCTTGGCCAGTCTGGAGCTATCAGAATGATCCTTGGACGTTCCTCTTTGATCTTCAATAGCACCTTGTGCATCAAAGGAAGTGGTGGGAATGCATATGCTGTCAGGTTTTTCCAACTGAAAGATAGGGAGTCCACCTTCCAAGCAAGTGGGTGGTACGTCCTTGTGCAAAATTTCTTGAGCTGGTGATTGAGTGGGGATGCAAATAAGTCTATTTGTGGTAGTCCCCATTTTCTTGTGATGGCTTTGAATATGTCCGGGTGTAGCATCCATTCGTGGGCATCCGTGGTAGTTCTGCTTAATATGTCTGCTAGAATGTTTTCTTTTCCCGGTACAAAAATTGCTTGTAACTGAATGTTGTAGCTCAGAGCCACATTCCATAGGTCCAGTGCCATCCGGCATAGAGGGTATGAATGTGTGCCTCCCTGTTTGTTGATGTACCACATAACTGTGGTGTTGTCTGTCCTTATCATCAACTGCCCTTCTTAGAGGAATGGTCTGAATGTCTGGATTGCCAATTTTACTGCCAGCATTTCCTTTAGATTTATGTGCAGGTGCAGCTGATCTTGAGTCCATAGGCCTTGTATGCACTTGTCGAGCATGTGGGCCCCCCAACCGAGGTCTGAGGTGTCCGTTGTGATGGTTTGGCTTGGTTGAATGCTGCAGAAGGGCAAACCTGTGTTTGATTGACAGGCCTGAGCCCACCATAGGAACTCTTGCTTCAGGCATGGTATCAGTGGAATTTTGGTTTCCAGGCTGTGTCTGTGTTGAGACCATAAATTCTTCAGGTACCACTGTAGCTTTCTCATATGCAGTCTGGCATGAGGGACCAGAATTATGCAGGATGCCATGAAGCCCAGGGCTTGCAGTACTTTTCTTGCTGTTAGATGGTTCTGCTTTGTTAATGCCAAGAAGTAGAGAGGAAGTTGTTCTTGTTTTTCTACAGTTAGGAATGCCATCTGCTTTGATGTGTCCAGCTCTGCACCTAAAAAGGTTATTCTTTGGGATGGTATCAGCCTTGACTTTTTTATATTGACTGTATATCCCAGGGCTTGCAGCAAGTAAATGACTCTTTGTAAGTCTTCTGTTAGCTTGTTTTTGTTGTCCGCTTGTATCAGGCAGTCGTCCAGGTATGGATAAATTTGGATTCCCTGAAGTCTGCAATGAGCGATTACTGATGCCAGGCATTTCGTGAACACTCTGGGGGCAGTAGATAAGCCAAAGGGCAATGCTGAGAATTGATAATGCTCTGATCCTGCAAGAAATCCGAGGTATCTTCTGCAATTTGGTCGTATGGGGACGTGCAGGTATGCCTCCTTGAGATCTAGAGTTACCAGCCAAGACTCCTTGCCCAGCATGGGAAGAAGCTGCTGTAGGGTCAGCATTTTGAATTTCGGAACAATGAGGAATGTGTTTAAAGCGGACAGGTCGAGAATAGGCCTCCATTTTTTCTCTTTTCTTGGTACCAGGAAGAGTCTGGAGTAAAATCCCTTTCCTTGTTCCATAGATGGTACCTTTTCCACAGCTCTCATTTTTACTAATTGAGCTATTTGTTTTACAGCTTCTGTCTTTTGATTTGGTGGTAGGTTTGACATTCCTCTTTTTCCTGGTAGAGTATGGAAATGAAACCTGTAACCTTGGTCTATAGTTTGCAAAATCCACTTGTCCCTTGTGATGCAGTGCCAGTTTTTTGAAAATAAGGCTAGCTTTCCGCCTAAGGGTGCTGCTATCTGTTCCCTGGTAGGTGGTGCCAGAGCCAAGTCACTGTGATTGTCCTGTTGCAGTGGTAGTAGCTGCGTCTGTGCCTCGCTGGTTGTTGCCCTGCCACTGGCGTCCCCTGTAGGCACCCCTGGATTGATTTCTGCCTCTTGAACGCCTATTCCTGCCTCCCTGTGCTTTAGAGGAGTCTGGAAAGGACCAATTTTTGGAGGGCCAGTTCCTGCTAAACCTTGGAGGTTGGACCTGTAAGAAATCTTTCACTGTTTGTACAGATTTTGCCTTCTCTTCCATTTTCTTCAGTACCTGCTGAGCAGGAGAACCAAATAAATTGACCTTATCCATGGGAGCATCTAATAGTTTTGATTTGACATGATCCGGCAAGGCCTGTTCTTTCAACCATGCATGCCTTCTGATAACTGTGCCAGTCATGGCTGATCTAAAGGAAGCCTCCAGTGCATCATAGTCGCATTTTAAGGAATGGTTACTAACCTGCTGAATGTTATGCACCATTTCCAGAACATATTTCTTATCTAAAGATTCATCAGAAGACAGTTTCTTAGTTAACTGATCAAGCATAAACTCCTGATATTGGATCATATGAAACTGACAGTTCAAGGCCCTAGCTGACAGAGTAGCAGAGGTGTATACTTTTTTACCCCATCTCTCTAAGGACCTGGATTCCCTTTCAGAGGGAGGGATTTTAACAGAGGTAGATGCTACTGCCTTAGGCCCCTGGGAGATAGTCTCGGGATCTGCAAAAGGAGCCTTGTATAAATGGTAATGTGTGTCGGGACCTTGTAGAACCTATCGGGCTTAGCAGGGTCTGGAGGTAAAGAATCAGGAGCAGTACAAGCATCATTAAATGCATCATCTACAACAGAAAGAACTGGAGGTATAGCTAAAGGCCTATGTTGTGGTAAATGCAAAAAGGTCCTAAGCCTTTTCCTGGAGTCTGAGAAATCTTGGCCCTGCCACTGAAATTGCTCCCTCATGGCATGTAAGGTTTCCCCAAAGGAAAATTCCTCAGGTGGAGAGGCAGAAGGAATCGACTCTTCAGCATCAGAGTCTTTGTAAGGAAAGAAAAGAGCCTCTGGATGGTCTGTATTTTCTGAATCATCAGAGGAATCATCCGTGGACACTGGCTCAGGGGGCTCTGCTCTAGGTCGTTTTTCTGGAGGTGGTTGAGAGGCCCTGTCTGGATGAGGTTGGGATCCCCTTATTAAAGAGATGAGATCCTCTGCCAGAGAAAGCATTTGGGAACTGGAGCTGGACCTGTGAGAGGGGGGCTTAACAGGCACAGATTTAGTAGTTTTGGCTGCTTTAGCCCTGGCAAAGGCCTTAATGGACATGGCTGCAGGAGGCCTAGCAGCACCACGTGCAGGGGTTGATACATCCAAGGGGATAGTGTCCGATAATTCCTGTGAAACTACAACAGCAGGTTGAATTTCAGAGGCCGATTCTACCAGGATAGAAGAGGCCTCGGTAGAAGGCATGGATATGGCTGAAGTAAGGACCGCTTGCTCGGTTTCGGCCGAAACAGAGACACTCGCGGTTTGCTTAACCGCAGTTTCGGCCGAAACCGTGGACCGCGAGTGTCGGTCCTTTTCTTTGCGTTTTTTGGCAATTTGTGTAGTCGGAGGATCCGATGGCATAATATACGCAAAATCAGAGCCGAAAAACTGCTCAGCAAACTCCGACCGACGTCTAAGCGTCCGTCGGTTAAAAGAAGCACAGGATAGACGAGCTGCTATGTCGTGGTCTGGGCCTAAACAAGGTAAGCAGTAAGAGTGGAAATCTTTATGAGGTATTTGTTTCCCACAAGTTAAACAGTTATTCACTTTTTCTGACATCGGCTGAGGCAAGAAAGAGTCCCCAACGGGGTACTTAGCTTTTTAGAAGTCTTCGAAGTAGTATTCGGTAATAGAAATCTCTGGATCTGACCGACCGGCACTTGCGAACAGCTTCTGCTTCGGGCGCCACGCGGCAAGAAAGACTGAGGAAAATGGCGTCGGCTGATGCCTTTATACCCGAAGAACTGCAGCTATGACGTCGGGTGAAGTGCGACACCAGCCGAAGCCAGACCCAGACTTTGGAATCCGGCCGACCGAAGGGTTGCCTGACGACAGGACAACCCATTTGTGAGGACTGCAGATGCATCCTTGAAGGACATCAAGGGTATGCAACACCAAGGTAAGATCCCAAGGGGGCATTGTGTGCTTAACTGGGGGCCTGAGGAAAAAGGAACCTTTCAAAAAGGCCTTACAAAGTTTGGAAGAAGCTAAAGTATCCGAATTCTTGCCTATGTGAAAGTTAGAAATTGCTAGCAATTGTACCTTAACTGCAGAGAATCTAGCACCATCATTAAAAATATCTGCCCAAAACTCCAAAATGGCTGGAACAGGCATAGTGAAAGAATCCAGGTCATGCTGAAAAGCCCACATCGAGAAACACTTCCATTTACTCGAATAAACCTTCCTGGTAAAAGATTTTTGAGCTGCTACCAAGATCTTAAGAGAAGACATCCCAGGAGTCCTAACTTACATGGGAACTGGAGCAGTCAAGCCATGAGATTCATGCTAAGGAAGCCTGGGTGAAGGATCCCTGAGGGATGGGTGATCAGATCCGGAACTGGATCTAGCGTCCAAGGTGGACACACTGCATGAGACCACAGAGAGGGGAACCAAACTTAGCGAAGCCAGAAAGGGGCAATGAGGATCATTGGGCTCCCTGATCATCGAGCTTTCTGAATTAACTTGGATATTAGAGGAAGTGGAGGATAAGCATACAGTAGACCAGAGGGCCAAGCATGAAGTAGAGAGTCTCTGGGGGACTCCCCCGGAGTGGGATTCAGAGCAAAATACTCGCTGCACTTTGCCCTGGAAGGAGAGGCGAAGAGATCACAGTAAGGCTGACCCCACTTTAGAAAGATCTGTTCCGCTACTGAAGGATTCAGAGACCACTTGTAAGGCATCAGAACAGACCTGTTGAGCCTGTCTGCTAGTATGTTGGAACTCCCCACAATGTGCATTGTCACCAGAAAACAGTCAGTGCAGATCACCCACTCCCACAATCTCAAGGCTTCGCGACACAGGGGATAAGACCTGGTCCCCCTGTTTGCTGATATACCAGCCTACTGACATATTGTCAGTCTGTATGGCAATAGTCCTCAGAGGAAGAAAGGCATGGAGAGTTTGCAATGCCAGAAGCACCGCCATCATCGCCAGGACAGCGATATGCAGATCGGTCTCCAGAGAGGATCATGTGCCTTGGCCCGTCCTTGTCATGCAATGTCATCCCAACCCGAGCAGGGAGGCATCAGTGGTCACCGTGATCGTGGGGGGGGGGGGGGAGACACACAAATGGACAATCCTGAAGGAGGTTCATGGATTGAAGCCACCAAAGAGAGGAGTCCCTGCAAACACGCGACAGTTGAACAGGATGTGACAAGGGAAGGTCTAGCAAGGACCACCGAAGGTCCATTGAAGAACTCTCATATGACGAAGTGCAGTTGGAATGAGAGTGATCATGGCCGCCATGGACCTCAACACCCGAAGAACTGAACCCGTTCGGGGGAGGTTGGCTTCAAAAATGTAACTCACATGATGACAGAGTGACAACAGTCTGCCTGGAGGTAGAAACACCCTGCCCTGGGTAGTATCTATCTGAGGAACTATAAAATCCAGAACCTGCACTGGTGCCAGCTGAGATTTGTTGAGATTTATGGCTATACCCATGTATTGAGCAGTCTGAAGATGATCCCTGGCTTGAAACAGTCGATCCCTGGGGGGAGCGGAAAGGAGCCAATCGTCTAGGTAGGGGAATACCTGAAACCCCTGCAGCCGCAGGTTAGCTACCACTACTGCCATCACTTTGGTGAACACCTGTGTGCGTTGGTGAGCCCAAAGGGTAGTGCTCTGAACTGAAAATGACTGCCTCCCAGCCGGAAGTGAAGGAACCTCCGAGGAGCACCTGTTCATCTTGATATATGGTAGTATGCGTCTTGGAGGTCCACCGAGCACATCTAGTCGTTTATCTGCAGGAAGGGCAGAATGGACTGAAGTGTGACCATCCGAAATTTCGTCATGGCAACAGACAGGTTCAGGGTTGAAAGATCCAGAATGGATCTCAAGTCCCCCATTTTCTTTGGCACTAAAAACAGCTTGGAATAAATGCCTAATCTGGACTGGTCTAGGGAAACAGGCAGGATGCATCATTTTGTGAGCTACCTGGCGATTTCTACAGTTGCCTCCTACCGTTAACCAGGTGGAATGTCCTGGAGGTGTTTGGGAGGAATTGGCGAATGGAGAAAGGGAATCAAGTATCCTCTGAATATGATCTGCTGGGGTCTATATTAAATCAACAAATGCTTAAAATAGCGAAAGTACAGTTTTGTACCTACCATAAATGTAGATGTTAGAGTGTATACCCTGCTGCAGTCATCCCACTTGGGTTATCCTGCAGTCCCGCAGTCTGCCTGAATTCCAAAGTCTTGGTCTGGCGTCGGTTGCTGTCGCTTCTTCCCTGACGTCAGTGCGCCAGGGGTATATAAGAGGCATCCGACACCATTTTCTTCAGTTTTTCTTGCCCCAGATGTCAGGTGCCCCCCAAAAGGTGGTCAATAAATAGTACCAATAATAAAAGTTTAGCACAAACAAAACATCCCTCCAGTTATAAGCAAATACACCACAAAGGTTGTATCAGGTTTTAAGGTATTGAAAGGTTTTAGTTAGGTCAGAGGGGATGGAGGGAGGGTAACGTGGACTGCAGCAGGGTATACACTCTAACAGCTACATTTATGGTAGGTACAAAACTGTACTATGTCCAACGTGTTACCCTGCTGCAGTCATCACACTTGGGTAGAATCCCAAAGGCTAAGGATGGGAAGTGGAGTCAAACAGGGTTAGAGGAAGCTAGAAGGCCCTGCAAAACTGCAGTGGCGAAGCCAGCTCTAGTCTTAAGAGTAAAGTGGTAAGTGATGGTGTTTGGTGAAGGTGTGTACTGAACTCCAAGTTGCAGCTTCCAGAATATCCTTGGTTGGCACCCCCCTGAGGAAGGCTGTAGATGTAGCTGCTGCCCTGGTAGAGTGGGGCCTTATGCTAGCAGGAACTGGTTTTCCATGGTGGGTGTAGCAAAAACATATGCAATGTCCTATCCATTTGGAAATGGTCTGTTTTGAGATAGCCTTTCCTTGTGATGTTGTAGCATAGGATACAAAAAGCTGGTCAGATTTTCTGAAAACCTTAGTTTTATCCAAGTAGTAACATAGCTGCCTGTGAATGTCCAAGGAATGCAGGAGTCTTTCTCCTTTGTTCTGTGGATTTGGAAAGAAGGTGGGTAAAATGGATGGTTTGATTTAGAGCCACACTGGATAACCACCTTAGGCATAAAGGAGGGGTTAGTTCGTAGAGAAACTCTGTCTTGATGAAAAATGAAGAAAGGCTCTACTGCCATTAGTGCCTGAAGCTCTGAGACTCTTCTGGCTGAAGTAATTGCTAGCAGCAGGGCAGTCTTCCATGATATAAACTTTAAGTCAGCTGAGAAAGCAGGCTCAAAAGGAGGTAGCTTAAGTTTTTCCAGAGCAAAACTGAGGTCCCAAGTTGGTGTTGGTGCTCTCCTGGGAGTTCTAATGTTTTTGGCCCCTCTGAGAAACTGCCTTAGGAGTGGATGTGAAAATAAGGGAGGATCCGTGTTGCAGTGAGCTGAAATAGCAGACGCGTGGATTTTAATAGACGAAAAAGAAAGCCCTTTGTGTAATATCTCAGTTAAATATTGTAGAATCTGAGGTATGTCCGGCTGAAGGGTATTTTGGCCTTTAGCTTGGTTCCAGGCGCAAAACCTTTTCCATTTGTCTGAGTAGGCTTTCCTGGTGCTGGGCCTCCTGAATAACATCCATAACAGCTTGTGAAAGAGGAGCTGGCTGGTTGCTTAGGTGATTTGCCATGCAGCCAAATTTAAGGTTTTGAGCTGGCTGTGTAGAATCTGACTGTCTTGCTGTGTGAGCAGATGAGTAATTTGTGGTAAAATCCATAGTGGGCCCGGGCCATATTCCTTAATAGTGGGTACCAGTGCTGGCGTGGCCAGTCTGGGGCAATGAGTATCATTCGGGGTGTCTCCATCCTGACTTTCAGCAGCACCTTTGTGAGAAGGGGCAATGGAGGGAAGGCATATACTGTCAGCATTTTCCAACTGAATGAGACTGCGTCCACTTTCCAAGCTTGATGGTGAAATGTCCTTGTGCAAAATTTTGTTAGCTGATAGACCTGTTTGCCAGCTCCCAAAACTATGTCTGGGTGCCCCCACTTTTGAGTCATCATTGCAAATGCTTGTGGATCCAGTTTCCACTCGTGGGGATCCATGATGTTTCTGCTTAGGTCGTCTGCCAATGTGTTCTTTTTTCCTGGCAGGAATTGAGCTTGTAATTGAACTTGGTAAGCCAGTGCTGTGTTCCACAAGGTCATTGCTTGCCTGCATAGAGGGTAGGAGTGTGTACCCCCTTGTTTGTTTATGTACCACATTACTGTGGTGTCTGTCATTATAAGCTGTCCTGGATGTAAGAGGTCCTTGAAGGCTGTCAGGGCATTCTGTACAGCTAGCATTTCTTTTTGATTGATGTGCAGATTCCTTTGATCTGCAGTCCATATGCCTTGAACACACCGTCCTGCCATGTGTGCCCCCCAAGCATAGTCCGATGCATCTGTTGTCATAGTTTGCTTGACTGGGGGTAAGGTGAAAGGCAGACCCTTGCTGAGGTGACATGCCTGTGACCACCACAGAAACTCCTGTTGAAAGCAGGGAATGAGAGGTATCATTGTTTCCAAGCTGTGGCTGTGTTGAGTCCATACGCTTTTTAGGTACCATTGTAATTTCCTCATATGCAGTTTTGCAAATGGTATTAGTAGCATGTAAGATGCCATGAAGCCCAAGGCCTGCAGAACTTTTCTTGCAGGGAGTTGGATCTTTGTTGCCATTGTTTTGCAGTATTGAGTTAGTTGTAGTTTGTCTGGCGTCAGATAAGCCATCTGGGCCATTGTATTCAAGCTGGCACCCAGGAATGTCATATTTTGTGAGGGCACTAGTTTTGATTTCTTTTCGTTTACTGTGTACCCTAGGCACCTTAGAAGGTGTTTTACAAAAGCCAGATGTTGTAAGAGAATGTCCTTGCTTTCTGCTTGGATGAGGCAGTCGTCCAGGTATGGGTATATTTGAATTCCTCTTTGTCTGCAGTATGCAATTACTGGTGCCAGGCATTTTGTGAAGACCCTGGGCGCAGTAGAAAAGCCAAAGGGCAGTGCAGAGAATTGGTAATGGGTTGAACCTGCAATGAAACGGAGGTATCTTCTGCAATTTTGTCTGATAGGGACATGCAGGTATGCCTCCTTGAGGTCCAACGTTACTAGCCAAGCTTTCTTGCCCAACATGGGAAGAAGCTGCTGTAGTGTTAGCATCTTGAATTTGGGTACTTGCAAGAAGGGGTTTAGAATTGAAAGGTCCAGAATGGGTCTCCAAGCATTGTCCTTTCTGGGGACTAGAAAGAGCCCTGAGTAAAATCCTTGGCCTTCCTCCTGAGTAGGTACCAGCTGAATGGCTTTCATGTCCATGAGAGCTGTAATTTGTTTTTGTGCCTCTGCCCATTGATTTTGTGGCAGGTTTGGCATTCCTTTTATCCTTGGCAAGGTGTGGAAATGGAATCTGTATCCTTGTGAGATAATGTCTAGGACCCATTTGTCCTTTGTGATGATGCGCCAGTTGTCTGCAAAAAGTGCTAATTTTCCTCCCAAGGGAGCTGCCAAGAGAGTTTTGCTTGGCAGTTTGAGGTTTAAGTCGCTGTGTTTGCCTTCTAGTAGTTTGGGACCTGTCTTCTCCTCCCTTCTGTGTTGCAGTGCCCCATTGGCGAGGTTTGCAAGGGATTTGTGCTTGTCCTCTGCCCCTTGGGCACCTGTATTTACCCCTCTGTGGTCTGTCAGAAGCTTGAAAGGACCAATTTTTTGTTGTAGAAACGAAACAAACACTGGTAAATCAAGATGAGATATCCTAGAAATCCAGAGGCCTCTGGATTTCTAGGATATCTCATCTTGATTTACCAATTTTTTGTTGGCCAATTTCTGCTGAAGCGTGGGGGCTGTACCTGTAAGAAATCTTTGACCGTCTGCACAGATTTTTGCCTTATCCTCCACTTTCTTTAAAACCTCTTCTGCTTTAACCCCAAATAAGACATCCTGATCTAAGGGTGCATCTAGTAACTTTGCTTTAACATGATCAGGCAGAGTTTGTTCCTTTAACCAAGCATGCCTACCTATAATAAACCCAGTAACAGCTGCTCTACAGGAAGCTTCCAAGGAATCAAATTCACATTGTAAAGTATGTTTGCCCACCTGTTCAGCTGCATGCAACAGATCCTGCATTTCCTTGAATTCAGACTGTTGAGGGTGTGTGCTCATCTTTTGTTTTATTTGAGACATTAGGAATTGCTGGTATTTAGGCATGTGAAATTGACAATTTAGTGCTCTTATAGCTAGAGTAGTTGAGGTGTAAACTTTCTTCCCCCACCTATCTAGTGCTCTGGAGTCCCTTTCAGAGGGTACAGGATTTTTAGCCATAGAAGCCTTAGCCCCTTTGGGACCCTGGGAGATTGTCTCTGGATTAGCAACAGGGCTTTTGTAAAGGAATTTGTGTGAGTCAGGCACTCTATAGTATCTATCTGGTTTGGCTGGAGCAGGAGGCAGAGAATCTGGATTTAGACTAGATTCTAAGTAAACATCATCCACAATGTCTAAAACTGGGGGGATAGCAAGTGGTCTGTGCTGGGGGAGTAAAAGAAAAGTACAGTTTTGTACCTACCATAAATGTAGATGTCCGATAGGTATGCATCTGCAGTCCTTACATATGGGTTGTCCTGCCTCAGGCAGCCCTTCGGTCGGCCGGATTCCAAAGTCTGGGTCCGCGCGGCTGATGTCGCCTTTCCCGGCGTCAGAGCCTGGGGTATAAAAGAGTCAGCCGACGCCATCTTCCTCAGTTTTTCTTGCCCCAGATGCCAGGAGCCCTCTAAGGAAGGCTAAATCTGGAGAAATGCAAAATATTCCAAACATGCACAGTAATAAAAAACAAATACACCATAATAGATAACCCCAGCTAGCTATAAGAGGGATAAGTACCCAAGAAATACCACAGAGGGAAGGAGGGAGGAAACCTGACTGCAGATGCATACCTATCGGACATCTACATTTATGGTAGGTACAAAACTGTACTATGTCCTTCAAGGATGCATCTGCAGTCCTTACATATGGGTAGAATACCATAGCCAAGCTGGGGGTGGTAGGATCTAAGAAAATGATGGTGTAGCTAAAATGCCCTGCAGGACTGCCGTAGCAAAGCCTGCTCTTGATCTGGAATATAAGGGCAAATTGTAATGCTTGAAAAATGTATGCACGGAGCGCCATGTAGCAGCTTCCAAAATGTCCTTGGTAGCCACCCCTCTTAAAAAGGCTGTGGAGGTGGCTGTGGCTCAGGTGGAATGAGGCCTGATGTTAGCTGGCACAGTTTTTCCATGATAAGAGTAGCAGAATTGAATGCAATTTCCTATCCATTTTGAAATTGTCTGTTTGGAAATTGCTTTGCCTTGGATGCCTGCAGCATATGCTACCAACAGCTGGTCAGTTTTTCTGAAAGTCTTAGTTCTGTCCAAGTAGTAGCGTAACTGTATGTGAATGTCCAGGGTATGCAGAAGTTTTTCTCCCTTGTTTTGCGGATCTGGAAAGAAGGTAGGCAGGTGAATAGCTTGGTTCAATGAGACCATGGATACCACCCTTTGGTATGAATGAAGGATTGGTTCTCAAGGAGACTCTGTCCTGATGAAAAATAAGAAATGGTTGTACTGCCATGAGTGCCTGCAATTCAGATACTCTTCTTGCGGAGGTTATGGCCAGAAGGAAGGCCGTCTTCCAAGACAGGAACTGTAACTCTGAAGATGCTGCTGGTTCAAAGGGAGGTAAAGTCAACTTTTCCAACATGAAGTTAAGGTCCCATGTAGGCAATGGTGGTTTTCTTGGAGGATTGATGTTTTTAATTCCTCTTAGAAACTGCCTTAGGAGAGGATGAGAGAAGACAGGTGGATCAGTATTGTATTCTGCTGAAATTGCTGAAGCATGAATTTTTATGGAAGAGTAAGAAAGGCCATTGTGGAGCATTTCTGCCAAGTATTCCAAGATATGTGCCATGCTCATCACTGTGGCATCTAGGCCCTTTGTGGTGCTCCAAGTGTGGAATCTTTTCCATTTTGCTGAATATGCCTTTCTCGTGGAAGGTCTGCGAGCTTCCATGATGATATCCTTCACTCTCTTGGATAGCTTTTCCTGGTGAGGAGTCAAGGTATTCTCCAGGCTGTCAGCTGCAGGGTTTTCAGGCTGGAGTGCAGAGTTTTGTAATTGTGCTGTGTCAGAAGAAGTGACCATTGTGGTAGAGGCCACAGTTTTGTGTGCGACAGGCATCGTAACAGTGGGTACCAGTGCTGCCTTGGCCAGTCCGGGGCTATCAGAATCACTTTTGGCTGCTCTGTCCTGATTTTCAGTAAGACCCTGGTCATTAGTGGAAGAGGTGGAAATGCATACACTGTTAGAGTATTCCAGCTGAAAGAGAGGGCGTCCACTTTCCATGCTTGTGGGTGGTATGTCCTTGAACAGAATTTCTTCAGCTGATGATTGTGGTGGGAGGCAAAAAGATCTATGTCCGGCCTTCCCCAAAATTGTGTTATCTGAAGGAAGATGTCTGGGTGTAGCATCCATTCGTGTGGATCCCATGGTATTTCTGCTTAGGCTGTCCGTCAGTATATTGTCTTTTCCTGGCACAAACTGGGATTGCAGCTCTATATTGAGTTTTAGGGAAAGTTCCCAAAGATTCATTGCTAGTCTGCAAAGAGGGTAGGAATGGGTACCTCCTTGCTTGTTTATGTACCACATAACTGTGGTATTGTCTGTCCTTATTAGCAGGTGGCCTTGATGTAGAAAATGCTTGAAGGCCTCGATTGCATGTATCACTGCCAGCATTTCCTTTTGGTTTATGTGCATGCGCAATTCTTTCTGAGACCATAGTCATTGGATGCATCTTTCCTCCATGTGTGCTCCCCATTCATGGTCTGAAGCGTCCGAGGTAATGGTTTGGCTGGTTACTGGTTTGCTGAAAGGCAGACCGCTGTTTGACTGGCTTGCTTAGGCCCACCACAGAAATTCCTTTTGAAGGCATGGAATGAGTGGTATCAAAGTTTCTAGGCTGTGATTGTGCTGAGACCATAAACTCCTTAGGTACCATTGTAGTTTTCTCATATGCAGCCTTGCTTGTGGAATCAGAAGAATGCATGATGCCATGTAACCCAAGGCCTGCAGGAGTTTCCTTGCAGTCATCTGAGTTTGTTCTGTCAGATTTTTGAAGTAATCCGGTAGTTGTCTTTGTTTTTCTTCTGTGAGAAAAGCCATTTGGGTGGTTGTATCTAGTTCCGCACCCAGAAAAGTTATTCTTTGGGATGGCACAAGTCTTGACTTGTGAATGTTGACTGTGTATCCCAAGGCCTGCAGAAGGCGGATGGCATAATTCAAATGTTTTTCCAAAGTTTGTTGGCTGTCCGCTTGTATAAGGCAGTCGTCCAGATACGGGTATATTTGAATCCCCTGAAGTCTGCAGTGTGCAATTAATGATGCCAGGCATTTCATGAATACTCTGGGCGCAGTAGATAAGCCAAAGGGCAATGCTGAGAATTGA
Source organism: Protopterus annectens (assembly GCF_019279795.1). Classification (NCBI taxonomy): domain Eukaryota; kingdom Metazoa; phylum Chordata; order Ceratodontiformes; family Protopteridae; genus Protopterus; species Protopterus annectens. The sequence goes on along the minus strand of NC_056750.1, from coordinate 668,649,628 downwards.
TAATGCTCTGAACCTGCAAGAAATCTGAGGTGTCTTCTGCAACTTTGTCTGATAGGGACATGCAGGTATGCCTCCTTGAGGTCTAGAGTTACCAGCCAAGACCCTTGCCCAGCATGGGAAGGAGTTGCTGTAGGGTCAGCATTTTGAATTTTGGCACAATGAGATAAGTATTGAGTGCGGACAAATCGAGAATAGGCCTCCATTGTTTTTCTTTTCTTGGGACAAGGAATAGTCTGGAATAAAATCCTTGGCCTTGTTCTGCGAGAGGAACCTTTTCTATAGCTTTCATTTGCAATAGGTTGGCAATTTGTTTTAAAGCCTCTGCCCTTTGATTTGGTGGCAGGTTTGGCATTCCTTTTCTTTTTGGTAATGTATGGAAATGGAACCTGTATCCTTTGTCTATTATTTGCAGTGTCCATTTGTCCCTTGTAATACTGTGCCAATTTCTTGAGAATAAAGACAATTTTCCGCCCAAAGGTGCTTCTAATTGAGCCCTGGTTGGCGGGATCAAGGTGAAGTCATTGAGTCTGTCCTTGTGCAGCAGTTGTTGGTCCTGCACTACCTCGCTGATTAGGAGGCTGCCATTGATGTCCTCTGTAGGAGCCTCTAGCTTGCCCTCTACCTCTGGCATGCCTGTTCTTGCCTCTGATATCTCTCTTCCGGAAAGGACCAATTCTTAGAAGGCCAATTTCTGCTGAATCTTGGTGGTTGTACCTGGAGGAAATCTTTGACTGTTTGTAAAGATTTAGCCTTTTCCTCAAATTTCTTTAAGACCTCCTGAGCAGTGGAGCCAAATAACTTTTGCTTTTCTAGTGGAGCATCCAGAAGCTTAGCCTTAACATGATCTGGCAGAGATTGTTCCTTCAGCCAAGCATGTCTACGTATGACTGCACCTGTCATTGCTGACCTACATGAAGCTTCCAATGCATCATAACCACACTGCAAGAAATGGTTGCTAACCTGTTGTGAATTATATACCAGATCCTGAAGTGACTTACGGTCTAGGGGTTCAGGAGAAGACATCTTTTTCTGCAATTCATCCAACAAATACTCTTGGTACTGTATCATATGAAATTGACTATTTAAAGTTCTCGTAGACAGAGTGGAAGAAGTATACACTTTTTTACCCCATCTCTCTAAAGCCCTGGACTCCCTTTCAGAGTGGAGTGGATTAGTAGTGGCAGCTGCAACCCCTTTAAGACCCTGGGAAATAGTTTCTGGGTCAGCAGAGTGGGCCTTGTAAAGGAAATGATGCGAGTCCGGGACCCTGAAGTACCTATCGGGTTTAACAGGAGCCAGAGGAAGGGTGTCAGGGGTAGTGCTAGACTCAGAATACACATCATCAATGACACTTAAAACAAGAGGAATGGCCAAAGGTCTATGCTGAGGTAAATGAAGAAAAGTCCTTAATCTCTTCCTGGAATCGGAGAATTCCTGGCCCTGCCATTGGAAATGCTCTCTCATGGAGTGAAGGGTCTCCCCAAAGGACAGCTCTTCAGGAGGGGAGGCAGAGGGAATGGATTCCTCTGCATCAGAATCCTTGTAGGCCGTGAAGGCCTCCTCCTGGTAATCTGATAGAGCAGAACCATCAGAGGCCTCATCAGAGGACTGAGGATCAGCGGACTCAGCCCTGGGCCTTTTGTCTAGAGGGGGTTGAGAGCCCCTGTCCGGATGAGGCTGGGATCCCCTGATTAAAGAAATAAGATCCTCAGCCAAACTTAGTATCTGTGAACCTGTAGTGGATCCCTGAGAAATAGTCTTGGGAGGCAGAGTTTTTTGTTGCTTAGCAGCTTTAGCCTTAGTGAATGCTTTAATAGACATGGATGCAGGGGGCCTGGCTGCTCCACGTGCTGGGGTAGTCTTGTCTAAGGGAATGGTGTCGGTAGTTTCCTGAACACCGGTTTCCGAGGGTAAATCCGTAACCGACTCAGAAGAAACCTCCGGGGCCAAGGCTGTCGGCTGTACCGTTTCCACGGTCGGAAGTACCAAGGACTCTGTTTCAGCCGAGACCGAGACACTCGCGGTAGACCTAGGCGTGGTTTCAGCCGAAACCACGGTCCACATGTGTCGGTCCTTGTCCTTCCGTTTTTTGGTTAAATGAGAAGTCGGAGTCTCCGACGGCATTTTATAAGAGAAACTAGCCCCAAAAAATTCCTCTGCAACTCCGACCGACGCCTAAGAGTGCGTCGATTAAAGGAGGCACAGGCAGTACAGGCCGAGACGTCGTGGTCTGGGCCTAGGCAAGGGAGGCAATAGGAATGGAAATCCTTATGAGGTATTTGTTTCCCACAAGTCAAGCAATTATTAACTTTAAGCGTTTGATCTGACATCGGCTGAGGCAAGAAAGAGTCCCCAATGGGGTACTTAGCTTTTTTGAAGTCTTCGGTAGCTGAATTTACAGGAGCTGGTCGACCGGCACTTGTGAACTGCTTCTGCTTCGGGCACCACGCGGCAAGAAAGACCGAGGAAGATGGTGTAGGCTGAATCTTTTATACCCCAGGCGCTCTGACGTCGGGGAAAGGGCGACATCAGCCGACGCCGGACCCAGACTTTGGAATCCGGCCGACCGAAGGGCTGCCTGAGGCAGGACAACCCATATGTAAGGACTGCAGATGCATCCTTGAAGGACATCTCTCGGAGCTTTTTCTTCGAGTCGGAGTAGTCTTGACCTTCTCAGTGGAAATGTTCCCTCATGGTATGTAAGGTTTCCCCAAAGGAATAGTCTTCAGGGGGAGAAGCTGAGGGAATGGAATCTTCAGCATCAGAATCTTCATAAGGGGGAAAGGAGTAATCCTGTTCCTCAGAGGAGCCTGAGGAAATAGACACTTGATCAGAGGAGGCATAATCCTCCTCTTGTCTAGGCCTTTTGTCGGGGGGGGGGGGTGTTGGGAACCCCTGATTAAAGAAATCAAATCTTCAGCCATTTTAAGTATCTGTTTCTTAGGCATGGGGCCTTGAACTGGAGACTGAAGTGCAGTCTTTTTTGGTTTTAGAGGAATCTTAAGCTGAGCATAAGATTTTATGGTGAGTAGTCGGTCTGAAGACACCTTCTGAAACCGAAGGTGTTTCTACAGCACCGGCTTCTCCTTCTGCAATGTCGTCGGTAGGGCCTAAAGAAAATGGCTGCGTCAGCCTAGAAAACTCTGCTAGAAAATCCGAAGCGGTCTGGGGTTCCAATTCTGCAGTAGCCAGGGGCTGCGTAGACGCCTCACTCAAAACCGGAGAACCGGCGACCGGCCCAGCCGAAGCCTCGGAGTCTGGCTTGGATCTAGGCTGCCTGTCTATCTTTGCGTTTTTTATGCACACCGGTAGTCGGTTGCTCTGACGGCATAGTGTAATTAAATTTCCTACCTAAGTAGTGCCATGCGAAATCAAAGCGTTGCTTTATAGTTCGCTTATTGAACCTAGCACAAAACCGACAACAAGTGACGTCGTGGTCTGGGCCTAGGCAAGGTATACAATAAGAATGAAAGTCCTTATGAGGTATTTGCTTCCCACAAGAAATGCAATTGTTAACTTTTCTGACATCGGACTGAGGCAAGAAAAGGTTCCCCAACGGGGTACATAGCTTTGAAGACTTCGGACTGAAACTCTATTCGAAAATCTCAGATGTCGGCCGACTGGCATTTGCGAACTGTTTCTGCTTCGGGCTACGAGCGGCAAGAAAGACTGAAGAAAATGGCGTCGGATGCCTCTTACATACCCCTGGCGCATTGACGTCAGGGAAGAAGCGACAGCAACCGACACCGGACCAAGACTTTGGAATTCAGGCTGACTGCAGGACCGCCTGACGACAGGATAATCCAAGTGTGATGACTGCAGCAGGGTAACACGATGAACACCACTGATTTATCGACCCATTAAGAGCAAAACCTTACAATCCCACAGTCAAGGAACAGCGATTTTTTTCCCAGGGGAAAAAAATCACTGGGCTGTTTTCGGAACTTTGCCATTTCCTCAATTGTAGTGCGATCTCGGAGTTGGTATATTTAAGTGGGGGGGGGGGCAAAGCCCCCAGTTTATTTTGTGTTTTGAATTTTTTTTTTTTTTGGTGAAAGTGATTTTTTTTTTTCCCCTGGGGAAAAAAAATCGCTCTTCCATGTCTTCGAGATTGTAAGGTTTCATTTTTAATGGGTCGATAAATCAGCGTTCACTATTTTAAGCATTCACTGATTTAATACAGACCCGATCTGCAGCACCCAATGATCACTGGTAACCAACTACCAGGTTGCTGGGTGCAGAGATGGTCGTCCCCCGAATGCTTCCAGAGACGGGCAGTCGGGTAACCCTTCAAGCTGCTGTGAGGGTCTGTCTGGGAATGAATCCAGAGACCCTTGGTTCTTCGGACCCCCTCTGCCACGACAGCAGCATCTGTCGTATCTGCCTCTGGGAGAAGGTGAATCCCAATCATACTGGGGAGAACCTTTAGACTTCCAGAACCACATCTTAACCCTACGCTGATTCCTAGAGAAGGATCATTGCAAGGTGGAGAAGCGGATCCAGACGACAAAGTCTTCCCGTCCTTCTCGCTCTGGACTAAGCATCACGAACCATTTTTCCAAACAAGGTGGAACAATCACAGGAGGCATTTGTGTAAGACACCTTGAAGGACTCAAGGCACAAAGCCAGAGCTTGTGATAGGAGACTCATGGAAGTATTCGAGACAGAAGTAAGGGTGGCCATGCAGGAGGAAAAAAACTTTCTCCTCTGCAGACATAGACCCTGGGGCAGACTAAGTAACCTTTCTGACCAGGTCCCTCTGCAGTCTGATTACGTGCCAAATAATTCAGCGCACGCAAGGCAAATGTGGCTGATGCATAGGTCCACTTGCCAAAAGAATCCATAGCCCGAGACTCCCTGAAGGATGGACCGTAGAACTCTCCTGTGCAAGCTCTTTTTTGGTGGCTGCCACAACCACCTTGGCATTGACTGGGGACCCTTTGGACCAATGCTGCCTGGGGGAGTGTGAAGTACTTTGTCCGGGCACCCGCGGACAGGGTCAACCATATCAGGTTCCTTTCATGCCCCATAGATATTAGATCCACAAGGGGATCTGTGGGAGGGTGGGCACCCAGGAGGTAGAGGGTCCTGTGCCAAATGCCTATAGGAATACGGACTCTTCCAGGTTGGGCTTTTGGGTAGATCACCCACTACGCTGACGCAGGATCTCCATGAAGTCTCCAAAGGAGACATCCTCTGGTGGTGATAGAGGGGAACCCTCCCCCTTCCTCCATGTTGGTATCTTCTGTGAAAGACTCCGGCGGGGAATCCAAATGCCTCCTCTTGCACGTGTGCTTGTGAGGGTGCTCCTCAGAGGGGAATTCCGGGAGGACTCAGAAAACTCGGGAAGTTCCTGTATGAGAACCTCAAGGGGGGAGTGGCAACAACCTGTCCCTGAGGGTACAGGATGGCATACGCCCGCTCAGAAAGAGAGGCAGCCAGGATGGACTCCTAACAGTGAAGTGTTAGAGGTCTTGAAGGAGGCCAAGAGACCCCTCTATACCACGTTGATTGCAGAAGGTGAGTGGATCCCCGAAGTCGGAATGGCCACGGCTGGATACACTGCTCCCTGCACCAAGGGAGCTGAGCTTCCTGATGATGAGACGAGTCCATAAGCCTCAAAGTCAATGCCATCCCTTCTGATCCAATGCAGAGGCTTCGGCTCAGAGTTGGTCAGCTCTGAAAACACCAGAGCTGAAACACCCAGGGCAATAGTCTGCCTGAGGTACCCAAGACCATTGGCGCTGACCCCTCGACACCGGGGAACCTTGGACGCAAAGACTCTGAACCCGGGAGTCGGCCCGGAGAATGAGTAATTGGGTGAAAGGATGACTGTATGCCCCTGGCCCTGGAGTGGAATGGAGCAGGGAGGATTCCCAACTGAATTTGGGCCCAAATGAATTTCCACATCATCCTGTCCACCTTGGCTTCAGACAGGCTCTGAGAGGACCGGATGGAGGATGCCACCGACCTGGGCCTAGAGTGGCACCAGGTAAGGCAGAGAGAGAGGAGATAGAGCCTGAGTGACCTCAGGCTCCAGTGAGAAATGAGAAGTGAGGGGAGCCTGAGCACAGATCTGGGGAGGACTTGTCCGGGGTTTTGCCAAGTTAGACCTGTTTGGGGACTGCTTCCTGGTCTGATGCCATTCCTTATGTTTGGCCTTCTCCCCATCACTGGCCTTCTTGGCAGGGGGTTGATTCCCAGAAGCCGGGTTGGAGGAAGATGAAGCAAAGGCCTCCAAAGGAAGAGGAAGGAGGCCTTTGAGGTTAAGTTTGTTCCCCCTGTCTATCAATGCGCGGGGGGTTAAACTGGAGGACTTCTAAGTGGAAGTGCAGCACCCCCAAACAAACCACACACACAGTGTGGCCATCAGATGGGGGAAGCTTATGCCCACACTCTGTGCATTTCCTGAAGTTATGCTTTAATCTTTTGGCCATAGTCGAACAGGAACACACACACAGACACACACACTATCCTGAGAGAGAAAAAGAGAAAGTAGCAGTAAAGGTTTTACTTTTTATTTATTTATTTTTAAAACACAGAACTGACGCCTGAGCACAAGGGCAGGGTGGGGAGGTTAGAAAACTGTAGAAAACAGAGATGGAAGACCCAAATCAAAAAGTACAGTTGTGTACACTTATCATATATGTAGATGTTAGAGTGTATTCACTGTCGCAGTCATCACATTTGGTTTAATCTGCCTGCAGAAAACCCTCAGTCGGCCCGGATACCAGAGTCTTGGGATTTCTGCGTCGGATGCGGTCGTCTCTTCAATGACGTCAGGTGTATAAAACATGCAGTAGACACCATTACATCTGTTTTTCTTGCCCCAGATGTCAGAAGCCCCCAACATAGGAAGCAATTACATGGTGTGCAACAACTCCAGTAAAAAGTAAATGCCATAGCCATAAGATATGGCCAAAAAGAGGATAGGTAGAAAGCATAGAAGAGTCAGGGGGCTGGAGGGAGGGTAACCAGGACTTCAACAGTGAATACACTCAAACATCTACATTTATGGTAAATGTACACAACTGTACTATGTTCTTCATATTTCACCGTTGCAGTCATCACACTTGGACGGGTTAGGAGGGTGGCCTAATTGTTAAGGTGTTTGCCTTACAAATGCAAGGGTGCAGAGTTTGAGTCTCACAAGGGATAATTTGGCTAGGCTTAAAAAAATGGCTCACAAGGGCAGTTAGCCTAGTACTAACCTATGAACCTACTGATTCCCAAAGCTGAGGAAGGGTGGAGGCAGTCAAGTAACAGTAGGGCTGGCTAGCAGGCCTTGTAAGACTGCTGTGGCAAATCCAGCTCTTGATTTAGAAAAGACAGGTAAGTGGTAATGCTTGGTGAAGGTGTGTACAGAACTCCAGGTTACAGCTTCCAGGATGTCCCTGGTAGGGACTCCCCTGAGATATGCTGTAAAGGTTGAGGTAGCCCTAGTGAAATAAGTTCTGATCCCCTGTGGGGTAGGGTTTTCCATGGTGTTTGTAGCAGAAATGGATGCAGCGTGCTATCCATTTGGAAATGGTTTGCTTTGAAATGGCCTTGCCTTCTGCCCCTGTAGCAAAGCTGACTAGCAACTGGTCAGATTTTCTAAAAGGCTTAGTCCTGTCAAGGTAGAACCCAAGTTGTCTGTGTACATCCAAAGAGTGCAGGATCCTTTCCCCTTTATTCTGAGGATTAGGGAAAAAGGTCGGTAAATGAATGGATTGGTTTAGAACCACAATGGATACAGTCTTGAGCATAAAAGATGGGTTTAGTCCTGAGGGAAACACTGTCAGCATGGAAAATAATGAAGGGTTCCACAGACATTAGTGCCTGTAACTCAGACACTCTTCTTGCTGAAGTGATGGCTAGAAGTAAGGGTGTTTTCCAAGAGAGGAATTTTAACTCTGCTGCAGAAGAAGGCTCAAAAGGGGGGTGCATGAGCTTCTCTAGTACAAAGAGAAGGTCCCAGGCAGGGGTGGGAGCTCTCCTCGGGGGTCTTAAACTGTTCACTTCTCTCAGGAACTGTTTGACCAGAGGGTGAGAAAAGAGAGGTGGCTCAGTGTTATAATGAGCTGAGATGGCCGAGGCATGAATCTTAATAGAAGAGAAGCATAGACCTTTGTGGAGCAGCGCTGCTGGGTAATCTAGGATTTGCGGTAAGGTGAGCACAGCTGTGTCCTTTCCTTGAGACTGGCTCCAAGAACAGTATCTTTTCCATTTTTTTGAATAGGATTTCCTAGTACTAGGCCTTCTGGCCTCAAGGATGATGTCCAGCACCTGTTTGCTGAGGGTTGCTGGTGGTGTATTCAGGGAATAAGCCAGGCTGCAAGGTTCAAGGTTTGCAGCCGAGGATGCAAAATCTGTCCCTCTTGCTGGGACAGCAGGGAAGGGATCTGATGTAGGTGCCAGGGTGGCACTGCAGCCAGACTGCGTAGGAGTGGGTACCAGTGCTGGCGGGGCCAGTCCGGTGCAATAAGGATTGTCCTTGGTTTGTCATGTTTGATCTTGAGTAGTACTTTTGAGAAGAGAGGCAGAGGGGGAAAGGCATAAATTGAGATGTTTACACATGTAAAGGATAGGGCCATCCACTTTTCATGCTTGGCTGTGGTGATTTTTGGTGCAAAATTTGCTCAGTTGATGGTTTTGGGGGGAGGCAAATAGGTCCACCTCTGGTGTCCCCCACCTGTGGGTTAGAAGTTTGAATGAGTCGGGTTCCAGTTTCCACTTGTGTGGGTCCAGAAGATTTCCGCTTAAGTCATCTGCCAGTGAATTTTGTTTGCCTGGCAAGAATTGAGCTTGCACTTTTTATTAAGGTTTTTTATTAGGATGTTTGAGTTTTTAACCAAATATGTAAGCATGCTTTTTTATGAATGAGATGGTTATATTTATTCTCGTCTATCAGTCTAAGCATATCAGTAACTACAACTTTTATATATATATATATATATATATTTTTTTTTTTTTGTACATTTGTATTAATTAATGCCAATTATTACATCACTCTCAAACTTGATTTGTATTGGATGAAACCTGTTTAAATTTTGAGTAACTGCTGACATGCTTTATTATGGTCTGATGAAGCGGAGCTTTGGTCTGTGAAAGCGCTTACCCTGTGTATTTTTTGTACCCATTAAATATTTTGAACTAAGCCATGCTTGGAACCTTTACTGTTTCTTTGATATTTACTACATTTTCACAGTTGGTTCCTGTGTCGAAAGTGAGGTTTGTTTGCAGTTGTACTTTGTGAATACCCTGGGCACAGTAGATAAGCCAAAGGGAAGTGCAGAGAACTGATAGTGCATAGAGCCTGCCCTGAAATGTAGATATTTCCTGCAAGATTCCCTTATGGGGATGTGCAGATAAGCTTCTTTTACGTCTAGGGTGACTAGCCAGGACTCCTTGGCTAGCATAAGAAGCAGCTGTTGTAGTGTAAGCATTCTGAATTTTGGGACCCCCAGGAAGGTGATGAGAATGGACAGGTCCAGGATAGGGTGCCAAGAGCCCTCTTTTCTCGGCACCAGGAACAGTCTGAAGTAGAAACCCTGTAATCTTTGCTGTACTGGAACAGTCTGAATAGCCCTCATACGGAGAAGAGAAAGTACTTGCTTTTGAGCCTCTGCCCCACTGGTTTGGAGGAAGGTCTGGCAACCCGCTTGGGGTTGGCAGTGAGTGGAAGTAGAATCTGTATCCCTGGGATACAATGTTTAGGACCCATCTGTCCTGGGTAATGGACATCCAGTTTTTTGCATGCAGGGCGAGTTTTCCTCCTGGGGTGCAAGTACTTGGGCATGGCTGGGAAGGATGATAGACAAGTCATTGTGAATATTTTCCATAAGGGAGTGGCTTACCACTCCCTGTTTTTGAGGGGGGAGCACTCCATTGTTTAGATTTCTGTGTACCCCGAGATGTAGCCTTGGTCTGTTGCCCCTGAGTTTGGGCTGAGAAGACCTGGTAGGGACCGGAAAGGGCCAATTTTTTGAAGGCCAATGCCTCCTTAATCCAGATGGCTGTACCTTTAAGAAATCTAACAGTTTGCATAGATTTAGCTTTTTCCTCCATCTTTTTAAGAACCTCTTCTGTTTTTGTGCCAAACAAACATTCCTGGTTTAATGGAGCATCTAGTAATTTTGCTTTGACATGGTCTGGCAAGTTCTGTTCCTTCAGCCAAGCATGCCTTCTCAGTACAGACCCAGTGACAGCAGCCTTGCAAGATGCTTCTAAGGCATCAAAACCACACTGCAAAGTATGTTTACTGACTTCGTTTGCAGAATGCATTAACTCTTGTAAATCTTTATTTTCTGCAAAATCTGAAAACAACATATTTTGTTTAATTAGTTCCATAATATGCTGCTGGTACTTCAACATGTGAAACTGGCAATTTAAAGCCCTGATGGCAAGAGTTGCAGAAGTATATAACTTCTTGCCCCATCTGTCCAAAGCCCTCGAATCCCTGTCCGAAGGGGTAGGATTTTTGGCTGTAGTAGCCTTAATACCTTTAGGTCCCTGGGAAATGGTCTCCGGATCCACAGTGGGATTCTTAAAAGAGAAATTTGAGAGAGTCAGGTACACTGTAGTACCAGTCAGGCTTTCTAGGAGCTGGTGGTAAAGTATCAGGAGTAAGACTGGATTCCATGAAAACATCATCTACAATATCCAGGACAGGGGGTGAGGACAGGGAGCACAGCTAGAGGCCTGTGCTGAGGCAAGTCTAAAAATTCTCTGAGTCTCTCTCTGGACTGTGGGTAGTCTTGGCATTCCCAGCGGAAATGCTCTCTTAAGATATGCAAGGTTTCACCAAAAGAAGAGACCTCTGGAGGGGAGGCAGAGGGAATGGAATCCTCTGCATCTGAATCCTCATAGGCAGATAAGGGTATGTCCTGGTAATCAGAGGGATCAGAGTCATCGGACTCATGGTCTGTTGAATCAGAAGGGAAATCAATTATTTGTCTTTTAGAGTGGGAAGGCTGGCATCCCCTATTTAGAGTTATAAGGTCTTCAGCCATTCTAAGCATTTGTTTCTGTGGCATGGGAGCTTTAGCATGCGCTTTGGTAGCCTGTTTTCTAGGTGTAGTGAGAACTCTGGGCCTTAGAAACGTGGTTGTTTTAGTCGGAAACAAAGTAGTCAGTTAAATACGATCAGAAAGTCGGAATACACCCTCAGAAGCAGGTGCCTGCACAGTGGCTCCGGACCCATCCAAGGTAGAGACATCCGCATGTTCCATAATCGAAGCATCTCGCAGCATACCCAGCGGAAATGCTCTCTTAAGATATGCAAGGTTTCACCAAAAGAAAAGACCTCTGGAGGGGAGGCAGAGGGAATGGAATCCTCTGCATCTGAATCCTCATAGGCAGATAAGGGTATGTCCTGGTAAACAGAGGGATCAGAGTCATCGGACTCATGGTCTGTTGAATCAGAAGGGAAATCAATTCTTTGTCTTTTAGAGTGGGAAGACTGGCATTCCCTATTTAGAGTTATAAGGTCTTCAACCATTCTAAGCATTTGTTTCTGTGGCATGGGAGCTTTAGCATGCGCTTTGGTCGTCTGTTTTCTAGGCGTAGTGAGAACTCTGGGCCTTAGAAACGTGGTTGTTTTAGTCGGAAACAAAGTAGTCAGTTAAATACGATCAGAAAGTCAAAATACACCCTCAGAAGCAGGTGCCTGCACAGCGGCTCCGGACCCATCCAAGGTAGAAACATCCGCATGTTCCATAATCGAAGCATCTCGCGGCATACTGAATTGGTTTCATCAGAGGCCTACGATCTGTAGAAGTGGGTATTAGGGGCTGCGAAGGCGCCTCAGTGAGTACCAGCAGACAGGCGACTAGCTTAATGGAAGTGTCGTCAGCAGTTTTGGATCAATGCCGTCTGTCTCTGTGTCTTTGTCCTTACATTTATTTAAGATGATCGGTAGTCGGATGGCTTACCGAAGCCATTTCGGAATATGGAGAATGAGAGCAAAAGAATTTAGCAACAAAGATAGCCCGATGGTGAATAGTTCGGGCGTTAAACAAGGCACAAAACTGACAGCGAGGGACGTTGTGGTCTTGGCCTAAACAGGTGACGCAGCAAGAATGAAAATCTGTGAGGTATTTGCTTTCCACAAGCAAGACAATTATTAACTTTTTCTGATATTGGTTAGAGCAAGAAAAAAGAATCCCCAATGGGGTACTTAGCTTTAGAAGACTTCAGGTTTGAAACTCGAAAAACGAAAATTTCAGGTAGCGGCCGACTAGCACTTGCGAAATGCTTATGCTTTGGGCTCCCGTGCGGCAAGAAAAGCTGACGTAATGGCGCTGGCTGCATGCTTTATACCCCTAACAACCTGACGTCATGGAAGAGGTGGCAGCATTCGACGGAGAAATCCCAAGACTCTGGTATTCAGGCTGACTGAGGGTTACTTGCAGGCAGATAACCCAAGTGTGATGACTGCAACAGTGAAACATGAAGAACATCTCTTAGTCACTGAAGAAACTTGGAGCTATAGACCACTCTGCTGTTTGAAAGAGTGGCAAATGAAATCTGGAGGGGAGGGAGATGGGGGCCTTATGAGTAGGGGAGGAGCTTGGATCCGAAGCTGAAGTATGTGGCCGAGTCGGATCAGTGCCAGATGAGAGCCCCTCAGGGTGAAGATCAAATGAAAACAACTTCAGATCTGTATTGGGTCTTTACTGTGGTATTAAGTGGAACAGCCCATTCAACTGGCAAACAGATGTATAAACAACACAATTCTGTTGCAACCATCCATTAAGCTGTAAATCTTACTACACAAATCTGGATGAAACAGCAATAACCCCCTTACCTGTTTGGTAGGCTCCAGTACCTTCTTCAGGAACTCCAGTTTAGAAGGTACCACTTTGTGATGAAGGTGTACCAGTAGTCGCAGCGTATGCCTATGTACATTGTCCTTGCTGTAACAATTGAAGGGATTAATTAGAATGAGAAAAAAATACCCAAATGTTAATGTTGCAGGACAGAAAGCCCTTGGCATTACAGTAAACACGCAGAAATGAATCATCCCAAATACTGCTCTATTACTACAGAGGGACAACTCTGACCTTCAATAGCAGGGCATAAAAGCACAAGTAGACACCTCAGTCATCCTAAAACCACAATTCAGGGATATAATTAATGCTTCAGAAATCCGCAGACATTGTTCAAACCAGGCTGCCAGTTAAAATAACTGTGCATCACAAACTAAGTGAACAAATATGCCTCGAACTTTTCCAAGTTATGATTGGCAACCTCTCCCACTTGAACATATAGGGTTCTGCACAGCCCTGGTGTACCTTGTACATCTACTGTCACTAGTCTTATACTAAGATTATACAAACACACCAATTATTGGAGGGATCAGAGTGCAACTGTGACCAGTGTTAAGATACAATTAAAGACTACTCCATGTACAGATCCTGAAAAGAAAACACATGTACAGATGACTCTGAAGTTGAAGACTAAAATGGTGCTATAATAACATCTTCCATATACGACATAGGTGAATAGCAGTCAACAGTAGCTCACAACCTATTACAATAATTAATGGCAAGTAGTGAGGTAAATGAATCAGAAGCAAGACAGCACAACCACGTGGGAGTGCTCACATGAGATGAGTGAGAAATTCAATCATTAATGCAATCATAAATATGGCTTGGAAATAAGATGCATACAGATGTCAGTTTCTCTCAGTACTTAGACAACCCCAGGGGTACAAGGCTGTAATTTTGTTCTATTAGAGGGCAGAAAGGCTACAAAAACAAGCCTCTCTATGCTCCTTTTAACGCCCAATAGACAAGAGAGACTCTATGCTAAAAATGATCTTGTGGCAGCTCAAGGCAGCTTACATCACAGTTTCATTTATTTATTCCCTGATAACATGCTGTTAAGAGTCACTGAGGGCCGAAGTCCACTGCAACTCTCTAAGTACAAGGCAATTACATCGCTCCTAAATTTAAACGGGGGATCCATGCCCTCATATATAGACACACGTACACATACCGGCAGGCACTATGGAAGATCACCAATTTACCTATGGCACATCTATGCAATGTGGGGGGAAAAGCAAACTACCTGGTGAAAACCCAGACATCGGGGGGGGGGGGGTCAAATTATGCTGAAGACACCAGAGCTGAGAAAAGAACTAAAGACCTGAGCAATGACATTGTCATCTAAGTGAAAGTTCCAAACCAAAGAAAATCTACATATCTAGCAAGTACAATTATGTAGGACCAGAATAACACAAAAGAACAGACAAACTTAGAACCACAAAAGGTGGAAACACGAGGCAGAATCACTTATTTTTCCACTTTATTTAGAGCTTTCATCCTCACAGAGCAGGACTTCATCAGAATAAAATACAAGCCAAAAACTCACACTTAAGTACTCCAGAAAATATAATCCCTCCCATCAATGAACCAATCATCTCAAATAGTTAACAGTAAAAAAAACGCCCTTTCATCATATTACCTATAAAATACATAAAAAATAAATAAATACGAAAAAACAGGCATGTACATAAAAACTGAACTTTTAAAACCAACAGAAAAAGCTGCTCCTGTACAATAAATTTGACCAGTCAGCAAAAAACTGAATGAGACCATATCTATTAGTCCAGTGCCAAGGTTAAAGCTGCTAGTATTATATGAAAGCAGTTCACTACAAACTACAGGGTCCTCTCCACATCCTTCGCTGGATACAGAGCCTGAAGTAAGCACTCATCTAGGTAGGCTAGATAGGAATTCCCTTGGATCAGCAGTATACAACTGCTGGAGGTCAACATTGAATACCGAAGGAGCAGTAGCCAAACGAAAAGGCAAGGACGTAAAATAAGACTAGCCCCCTGACTTAAACCTGAAGAAACATCAGTGGTCCTTCTGTATTGGAATATGTAGGGACGCATCCATAAGGTTCAAGGTGATCATCACAACTTGAGGGATCAGAAGTAATAACAGGACCTGCAAAAATTAGTATTTTGTATTGTGTCACCTTTAGGAAAATGTTCAATCTAGAGGGGTCCAAAACGGGGACACCTGGTTCCCTTTTTACTGGGCACTAGAAACAGCCTGGAGTAGGCCTTTGTTTTACTCCCCCTTTAGGCACTGGCGCTCTCACACTGTTTAAAAGGTCATTTAAGACAGGCAATGCAATATCTTTTTAGGCTTTTGACAGTGGAGAAATGCCCAGGATCTTCAGTTTTATTCAAAGTGAAATCTGTACACCTGGAAGAGCATATGTAGTAATAAGAAGTTATGTTCTTACCATAACGTTCCATGTTAGTTGTCTTCTTCTTGCCTTCTTCTTGCTGGATGGGTTCGGAACCGACCCTCGGCTCCGACTCGGCCTATACTATAGCTCGAGAGCCATTTTTACCGGCTTGAGGCAGCCCTATATCCCACAATACCATGCACTAACTCCCCAGATCTCGTTGGCAGCTAACACATAGTATAAATTTATTATTATTATCCTTATTTCCAAGTACGGACTCCCTGCTGGTAACACTAAAGAAACGGGGAAACCGTAAAATATTGTATCACATGAAATAGAAGGACTCAGAGTCCTTCAAGTCTGTCCAGGCTAGGGGGCAGGAGGGAGGGACGCAAGAAGAAGGCGAGAAGAAGACAACTAACATGGAACGTTATGGTAAGAACATAACTTCTTAATGTTAAGTTGTCATTCTCGCCTTCATTCTTGTTGGATGGGACAGCGTCCCTAGCACCTTGGTCCTGGGTGGCTCAACGGAACAGACTCCTGAGTACGGTGGAACCAAAGTCAGCTCTATTTCTGGAGGCTATATCAAGTTTGTAATGGGCAATAAAGGTATGTTGAGAAGCCCATGTAGCCGCTGCACATATGGCGTCTAATGGTAACCTTGCTTGAAAGGCTGTTGATGTTGATAGTGCCCTAGTTGAATGAGCCTTAGGCCTAGACGGGAGTTGCCTGTGTCTCAACTCGTGGACAAAGGTAATAATGGATGTCAACCATCTGGAAAGAGTAACCTTTGATACTGGAAGCCCTTTCTTCCCTTCAGCATAAGAGAGAAAGAGCTGATCTGACTTTCTGAGTTGTTTTGTCCTGTCTAGATAATACCGTAGTTGGCGATGAACATCCAATGAATGTAATTTCTGTTCAGCCCTGTTTGAGTAGTCTGGGAAGAAGACAGGCAAGTCAATAGAGTAGTTTAGATTTGCTTCAGAGGAAACTTTTGGTAGGAAGGAAGGGTTTGTTCTGAGAGTTACCCTGTCTTTATGTAAGACCAAATAAGGGGAACGGACAGACCAGGCTTGGAGTTCCCATACCCTTCTGGCAGATGTTATGGCTACTAAAAACAGAGTTTTCCAAGAAAGAAGCTTGAGGGAGCAAGAGGCTGCGGGTTCAAAGGGAGGCAGAATCAATGACGTTAGAACCAAATTTAAATACCATTGTGGAGGCGGATCCTTAACGGGAGGTCTAAGCAAGAAGATGCCCTTGAGAAAGGCTTTACAAAGTTTGTGGGACATAATATTTGCTTCTGAGAGCCCCACATGAAAATTAGCAATGGCCGCTAATTGTACTCTGATAGTGGCTGACGATAACCCTGAATGAAAAAGCTCCGCCAGAAAGTCTAGAAACTTATGAATTGGTGCATGGAAAGTATGTAAGGACATAGCTTGTGCCCAGAGCGAAAAATGCTTCCATTTACTCGCATAAGTCTTCCTAGTATTAGACTTATGGGAGGCAAGAATGATATCACGGACAGGAAGAGAAATAAGGGGAAGCCTGGCTATGGCTGGAAGTGGAGCAACCAAGCTGTGTGGTTGAGGGAATGAAGAGACTGATGCAGTTTGCCTGTTAGATGGGTCAACAGATCCGGAAGGGGCTCCAGATGCCAAGGCTGTTCCAGTAGATAACTATGCAGGAACGGAAACCATACTTGTCGAGGCCAATACGGAGCAATGAGGATAATTTTGGATCTCAATGCGGTTGCTTTCTGAATTAATTGCGGAATCAACGGTAAGGGGGGAAAGGCATATAGAAGACCCCGGGGCCAATCGTGAACAAGAGCGTCTCTGGGGGGATGGCCTGGTAGAGGGAAGAGTGTGAAGAAGTCGAGGCACTTGCTGTTTTGAGGGGTTGCGAAAAGATCGCAGCAAGGCTGGCCCCACTTCTGAAATATTCTGTCTGCTACCGCTTGATTTAGAGACCACTCGTGAGGCATGAGGATTGTTCTGCTCAATCTGTCCGCTATGACATTGGACTTCCCGGGGATGTGCGTTGCTATCAGAAACCGTTGAGAGGAAATCGGCCATTGCCAAAGTCTGAGTGCTTCTCGACATAGGGGGTAGGACTTTGTTCCGCCCTGCTTGTTTATGTACCACACCACAGACATATTGTCTGTTTGAATTGCTATAGTCCCTGTGGGAAGAGAGTCCTGAAGGGCTTGCAACGTTAAAAGCACCGCTCTCATCTCCAGGACATTTATGTGCAGGTGGCATTCTAATTGTTGCCATATGCCCTGGACAGTCCTGTCCTGATAGTGCCCCCCCCCCCAACTTGATCAGGGAGGCATCCGTTGTCACCGTGGCAACTGGGGGGGGGGGGGACAAAGGGTCTGCCCTGAAGGAGCTGAGGGGAGACCATTCACCAGGAGAGGTGTTTCTTGCATGATGGGGTTATGAAGATGATGCGAGTCATTGGGAGCTGTTGAAAGGACCACTGAGAAAACATCATCCACTGAAGGATTCTCATGTGGAAGCGGGCTAATGGGAGGAGAAGGATCGCCGCTGCCATGAGGCCTAACGTTTTCAGCACTAACTTGACTTGAACTCTGTTGGACTGAAACAGAAACTGAACATTCCAACGTATGTCTGTCACTCTCTGAGGTGGTAATGTTGCAGACATTTCTGTGGTGTTTAACACGGCGCCTATGAAGTTTATACATTGACAAGGAGGATTTTGCAAAATTTATAGAAATACCTAGATTGTTGCAAAGTTGAATAGTGTAATCCCTGGCCATTATCAGATGCTGCTTGGTGGTAGCGGAAATGAGCCAGTCGTCTAAATATGGAAACACCTGGAATCCTTTTTGTCTCAGGTGAGCCATGACCACTGCCAAGCATTTGGTGAACACCCGGGGGGCTGTGGTGAGACCAAAGGGCAGGGTTCTGAATTGATAATGACTGGCTCCCAGCCGGAGTGGAGAAACTTCCTGGAGCGCCTGTGTATCTTTATATGATAGCACGCGTCCTGGAGATCTAATGAGCACATCCAGTTGTCTCTGCCCAAAAAGGGTAGAATGGACTGCAGTGATACCATCCGAAATTTTGTCTTTTGTACAGAGTTGTTCAATCTGCTGAGGTCCAAAATGGATCTCCAGTCTCCTGTCTTTTTTGGTACCAAAAAGAATCTGGAGTAGACTCCGGATCCTAGCTGATCTGCTGGGACTGCCTGGATGACTTTTTTTTTTTAACCGCTTTTTTATTTCTAGCTGTGCCTGACCCCTTTGTCCGGGTGGTACGTCTGGTAGGGGTCTTGGCGGTTGGACCGGTGGGGAAATGAAGGGAATTTTGTAACCCTCGGATATGATAGACTGTACCCATTTGTCTTGGGAGAGGGATTGCCAGGCTTCCGGGTACAGAGATAATCTTCCCCCGACGGTCTCCGAAGGCGGACAGACGGGCAGCTTCTCAGGGATGCTGAAAGGGTTGGTCAGGGAAGGATTCCCTGGAACCCTGGTTCTGTGGACCCCCTCTGCCCCTGGGGCGGCGTCTGTTACTGTTCCCCCCTCTGCCTCTGGGGGGAAATTCACCACGTGCGGCAGGTGCAACTCCCTGTGGTTTGCGGAACCACATCTTTCCACCCTTCTGGCCCTTAGGATAAGGTCTAGATGGTGTGGAAAAGTGGACTCCCACGGCAGAGAGAGTCTTACCATCTTGCTCGCATCTGGTGAGGGTATTCTTCACCTGAGGTCCAAACAATTCCGAAACATCAAAGGGGGTGTTGGTGATAGATGCCGTTAAGGGATCGGCAAAGTTACATAGTTGCATCCAAGCGTGACGTCTCAACGCAACACCTGTGCCTGCGGCCCTACTCGCTCCATCGGCTGCATAGGAGATAAGCCGCATGGAGGAGTTGACAATGGAATTCAGGGTAGCCAGCTGGGAGTTCATCTTGTCCTGATAACCCGCAGCAGAAGGATCCTGTATGGTTTCACCCAGCTCTTTGAGCAAATCTCTCTGAAGGTGGGTGAAATGACAAATAGTTCAGTGACCGCATGGCGAAGGATGCTGAAGCAAATGTCCGCTTACCATACCTGTCCATGGTCCTGGACTCTTTGTTAGGAGGATGAACAGGTACAGAAGGATCAGCTAATTCCTTCTTAGTGGCTGCTGCTACCACCATAGCATCTATTGACACACCTTTGGTCAGAAAGCATTTGTCCTCCGGGGCAGAAATAAATTTAGAGGGCCTCCTAGGGGTAGGTTCCATTGAGTCAGGAGCTGCCCATTCCTTTCTGGCCACTACTTCCATTAGTGGGTCGAAAGGGTGAGACAACAGGAGGTGGAAGGACGAGATCCAAAAGCGTCAAGGTAAATCGACTCGTCCTCGGAGGGTTTGAGAGTGGACCAATTTTTCCTCTGTTTCAGGATCTCTAGGATGTCTGAAAAAGAGACATCCTCAGAGGGGGATCTCGGGGAACCCTCCGACTCATCCAAGTCGGTGTCCGACGTGACAGACTCGGGGGAGTCTACGTGCTTCCTCTTGCACGTTTTTTTTCCTAGGGGGTTCCCCTGAAGCTTCAGGGGAGGCCTCGGAAGAGGAGGAGACACCCAAAGTGGGTACCCTACGCTTTGGAAATCTGCTGTCAGATGCAGGAGAATGGCCAGAGACTGTAACAGGCACTGTAGAGGGAGGAGCTACAGAACTTAACCTTGGAGTGGACACTGGGTCCAGCACGCTCCTCATCACTTCGAAGGCTTCCCTATCAGGCACCAAAGGCAGTCCCGGCTCCGAAGAGACCCGAACCGATCCCGGCACCGACAGAGAAGGCTCCGAGAATGATGTCGGGGCCGAACTAACCAGAGCCAAAGCTCCAAGAGGGAGAGCAGGGTCGGACAAGGGTCCGATGCCACTCGCCCCCTCGGAGCCGACAATGGAGTCCCAGCGCCCGGACCTCTCCATGGACGGAACCAATGAAGAAGTCGGAGCCAACGACGCCGAAGCCTAAGATGGATGTATCAGCTCTGACGTGGGCAAGGTTACGGTTCCGACAAACTCCGGCTCCAAACTCGAATGGTGAGTCAGGGGAGGAATAGATGGCGGTACCGAGGGAGCCACAGTCTGGTGAGACGGGCTTTGGAGCATTTGGGCTAGTGCCTGAGATTTTATGAGTCTACTGACCACCCTCTCAATATCGTGGTCGGAAAGCCTGGATGACCTGGATGAATGAGTCCTATGACTCCGCTCAGATAGGAGTGGTGATCTCGGAGCCGATCGGACGGATTCTAGTGAGGGGGATCTAGAGCGCTTGCGCGCTGGAGTCGGCTCCAATGCAGGTTTTGGAGCGGATACGACCTTGCTCGCTTCGGATCCGATTGGAACCGATGTCGGAGCCATCTCAGTTACACCAGTCCTCGACTCAAAAGCTGGAGCCGAGGGTTTGGCGGTTTTAGAAGACTTCCCCGAGCCAGACTTGGACGGGGAGTCATCTGTCTTCAATAAGCCCCTCAAGATGAGCTTATTACGACACTCCTGCAGGACTCAAACTAAATCCGTGACAGACGGAACAAGAGTCCTGCAGGTGTAAAGGCCCCAAGCAGTAGACGCAAGAAGTGTGACAGTCTGTCGGAGACATTTTCTGACAACACGAGTCACACTTCTTGAATCCCAAGACCTTAGCGTCTTTGGACATAGTCCTAAATACAGAAAACACAGTCAGCCCACACAGTCACTCAACTTATACCCAGAAGGGAGTTAAGGGGACTGACTAAAACACCCACACACACACACACACTCTAAGGGGTGGGGGAAACTAAGCTAAAGCCCATAGGCCCGATTATAAAATTAACTAAAAGGAGGGGAAGAAGGGCTACAAAAGGGCTGTAATAAGTAAAACTATAGCTAGGGACCTAAGAAAGGAAAACTATCTGGTAAAATAGCTCAAGTGAAAAAAATTTTCTTTTACTGACCTGAGCCGGTAAAAAAAGGCAACCTCGCAGTGAAGCGGCAAACGAGATCTGGGGAGTTAGCGCATGGTATTGTGGGATATAGGGCTGCCTCGAGCCGGTAAAAATAGCTCTCGAGCTATAGTATAGGCAGAGTCGGAACCAAGGGTCGGTTCTGAACCCATCCAGCAAGAAAGAAGGCGAGAATGACAACTTAACATCAAATTTTCTTCTGCAACCTTTTCTAAGTTCCTTAAGAAGGGGGTCAACTTGCCTCCTACTCTGGAGGTGGGTGGTGTGCTGAGGTGTACTTAGTGCTGTCTCCTTTGTGAGGTATGGCACAAAGTTCCCAAGCTTCCCTTCTGGTCTACTTACCACTTTTTGCACATACTCTATCTTTTACCTGTTTGTCCTTGCCCCATCTGCAATAGTAGTTTTGGGATGGGGTTAGAAAGCTACTTCAAGGACTGCTTAGCATTCTCCCTCTACTCCAATCTCTTTAAAAGTTCTGCAGTGTTTTTTGTTATGAGGAGTATTTAGGAGCTGTGTCCTAACATCCTCTGACAGAGTCTGAAGTCTCTGTCAGTAATGCCTATGCAAAAAGGTATCTATTTCCAGAGATAAATCTAAGCACTCTGCAAGAGATCTCATGTAAGAGGGAAATCATTAATCTCCTTAATGACTAGAAAGGTTCATGAGTAAAACTTTCACTTCTCCAAACATGGGGTAGCACCTGGAGCCCAGGCTGACCCCAATATCACCAATAACAAGGACTCATGGCCAAAAGAGGCCATATCCAGAATCCACTGATAACTTGCGAAAGTTCTCCAAGTTGAAACAAACTAATAACAGTTCACCCCCCCCCCCCCCCCGAAACTGCCAGTCTCAGGCTGGAGACAGGCTTGCAGCAGAACTGACAGTGGGTTTTGCTCTCTTGAGCAACTTAAATGGTACTAGGTTGGCAAGACTCAGATACTTAAGGACCTTCCTTGGAACAAGAGGAAACCCTCCTTTTGAGCTCACTTGATATAGAAGAGAAAGCAGTGGAGGAGATGGTGGGGCTCAAAAGCTGCCCACAGAGATTAGGACCAGTTTACTTCAAAAGGTCATCAACAGGTCCTGCGTGTAATAGATAAAGAACACTTGCCTCAAAAGTGGACAAGGATTCTGTTCTAGAGTTCTTCCTGCAGCGAAGACAAACTTACTCATCCCGTCCTGCACAGGTACACCACAAGCATGTGGCCTTACCCAAAGAATCAGTATTTGGATTACACTACCCCAGGAACAGGTACCTGATCAAACACACCAGTACAGGGCAAAGTATGCTCAACAGAGGTCTGCACTGGACCAGAATCAATCTTTCAATTGAACTCCCTAACTGTGCAATCCCATACCCACAACTCAAGTTCTTACCAGAGGTCTAACATCTGCTTGATGTTTAGGCCTTGAGACACAAAAACTGGTACAGAATGACATGATACACCTCCACACCCAGGACCTAAAAGTTTGGAGAGTCCATGGTTCATAACACCACTGATTAGTGACAAGATGAGTCAACGATCAGATTCACTGAATTCAGCCTCCAGATGATCAACTGGAGCCCAAGTGGTGCAAAAACACCAAATGCATTCTCTAAGAATGTCAGGTAGGTGTGCATCTTGTCAGAATCACTGATCAACTACTGAAGCAAATGGGCAGACTAACAAGTGAACAATCACTAACCAAAAAGCAAGTTCATCATTGACAGAATGAGGGGAGGGGATGAAAACCACACAGGGTCAGACCTAAGATGCTGACAGAGTCCAATTGCAATGCCTTGATTCATACATGGGGTAGCAAGGACGACTCCTACTGCCATTACCTGTATTAATGGATACAGACTATCTTTTTAGATCCGAACATGCCAAATCTTCTTCCCTTTTCCACTTCAGACTGGTTCGAATAGTTGTCTGTCATAAACCTCCCAAAGATAGTACAGGCAATGACTGGGAGAGTCTTTGCCGATAATATGAACACTTGGTATGCTGGCATTTTGACACATGAATGCAGGATTTGTGGTGTAAAAAGGAAAGCCTCGTCTAAGGGGGCACTGACTAGTCTAGATTTTGAAGCAACGGGAAATAGATGGTTAGATTAACTATACAGTGTCCAAGGACACTCCCTGATACTGCTGTAAAATTATGTTTATTTTCCTGTATATTTTCACCATCTCTGAATGTGGGACCACAAGCCAACCCCTGATACATGCCTTGAGCAATTTCCTGGATAGCAAGAGCCCTCTGATATATGGGACAAAAGCAGCAGTAATTCAGGTGGGCATGACGGTATCTTACACCTGTCTCTGCATCCTTTCTTTTTATTTGCTCAGAGATGAGGCCTATCCTTGACCTAACAGTCTAAAGGTCTGGCTTCATCTCCAAGACTGCTGATGTCTGTATTTAAAGACGAACCCTAACTATCTTCACTCCAAAGAAAAGCCTAAAAAGCCCCAAACCACTTGAGCTGCATCATCCACAATGTACTTCTGATAACCTAACCCACACCCCCCCAACTGGCTGAGTTGATTAATTTCATCACCAAGAGAGACAGTCTACAATCCTTCCCCTTATATAAGCATATTCCCCATCCACACAGCTTGAGCCTGGGCCATCCAGGGTGAAGTCACGGTTTTACTCTATGTCACAAAGCTGGATGCAGTGGTACCTGTTCTTAAATATGTGAAGGCCCACTTTAATTCCAGTGGGTGAGTTTCAACATTTTGTATTAAATCCTCAATCTGTTTTAATACATCTGGGTAGTTATGTGCCATGTCGGTCTAAGAGTTTACTGCACTGATTCCGATAGTAGCAGAAAGTACAGCTGTATCAACTTAGTGTAACTGCAAATTTAAGTGTACTGACAGCTGCAGTCAGCTTCAGGGATCTCTGCCACAGGTACAGTCCCACATGCAGCCAAAGTTAGAGTCCATCCCCTTGCTCACTATGCAGACCTCATGTCTCCCACCCACTGGATGTCTCCATATGTCAGCATAAAAGCAGACATACAGTTCGCCATCTTCTGGACTTTCTTGCCTCCAGCAAAGGTTTACTTGGATTACAATACAAGATGTATGCCTGAGAAAAAGGAATTCTGCAAGACACAGTATATGGTACTGTCCGGCATCTCAGTTTCCTTAGACTAGTCATGTAGGGGGCAAGTAGACTGATGTAATAAGCAGGGAAGAAAAGGTGTGAATCCGGCTCCCACTCCTATCCTGAGGTACACGCTTTTTAAAAGGGGATGGAGTAGACTGCAACACTGACTAGTCTAACATCTGTAATTATGGCAAGTTAACGTAACTGTAATGTTAGTCATGTTAGTCATTGTTGCAGTCAAGACTCAACAGCTTTCAGCACTTTTCAGATGGGTGGCATCACTGAAGATAAAAAGGGCAAAATGCCCTTAAGGATTGCTGCAGCTAACCCTGCTCAAGACATTTCTATTCTGTAGTTCTTGGACATGGCGTGGACTAAGTAAGATCTAACAGCTTCCAAGTCTTCTGTAGACAGTCCTTTTAATAAGGCTACAGTTGTGGCTGAGACCCTGGTAAAATGAGACTACCTTGCCTCATAAATGTTTGCCATGGAATTTGTGGCAGAATACAACACAAAAGATTAACTTGGATCTCATCAGTTGTGAAATGGTTAGCCACCTTTTTTTTCTCCAAATGAGCTGATCAATTATTCTGCAGTCTTTTGTAGTACAAGGACCACAATAATTACACACTGAAATCAGGCAAAAGACAAACTTAAGGATGTTCCTAGCACAAAACCCAATGTTAAGTGATTAGAGGAGTTTAACAAAAGCTAAAGCACCCAAGCACCATTAAAGATCAGATCTCGTGCTAGAGACTAATACAGTGCCAGAGAGCAAACAGCAGTAGCAGAAGGTAAAACAACTTTTAAAAAGCAGTTAGATGCTTTGCTCTGTGGTACTTATAAAACAGTGTGGTTGTGGCAGAAAAGGCGGCTTTTAAAGCCACAAGTTCTACAGACAGGCACTGTTTTTTTTAACCTTGTCCGTTTGACAGCACTAAATTCCTCTCATATGTACAGAGGCTTGTCAAACCACAAGAATGATGGTGGCCATGGGTCTTGGCATTCTGAAACTTGTTTGCCCATCCACTGGGATTTCTATGCAATTTTCTAAAAGATGTCTTTGAATGAGAGCACATTTTCCAGTGGGAAGAACACACTGGAAAGTTTAATGTCTACAAGTGACCTCAGAAAATGTTTTCTCTGAGTAGGTTTTAGATGTGACCTCTGCAGGCTCAGTATGAAGTCTAGTTTCACCAAGCATTGCTGAACAAAGAATATGGCATTTATGGCCTCTTCCTAAGACTGAACTTGCAGAAAACAATGACGTATTAGTAAATATGTATGTCGTTTGTTACGCAATGGGCAATTACTGCAGCTGCTCATTTGGTGAAAATTCTTGGAGCAGTAAAACGTGGTGGTCAAAGATGCTCTTTGGTAGGGACAAAGCTTTGTTTGCCGCCTTACCTCAGTTATCCTGCCATTTTTTTCTCATGGAAGGGTCTGCTTCATTTGGGCTATTTGCCATTTCCTGGTTTTATATAAAATGGACCAAGTTTGCTAGGGTAATTCCTACTATACTTAAGAAGGAGAGGATGGACCACACATCTGCCTGTATTCACTTTTCCTTTCTCTTCCTGATTAATGAAAATCTCATACTCCTGTGGACAGAGCTGCACTGTTCTGTCCAAGGGGGCATTCAAAAGCTTGACTGACTTCCTTAGCAAGAGGGTGAGTACACATGCATGTCATCTTAGGACTGTCTGAATGGCAGCTGTCCTACATGCAGAGACAGCAGTACCATAAGCAAAATTAATACCATTTAGAAAACTGAATGCTTGGTTGAGCTGTTCTATGGATACTTTGCAGTTCTTGTCTGTGGTAGAATACTTATATGTGTTTTAGGATACGTGTCTGCAATGTCATAATATGAGCTTAATTTTAGAGCTCTAAGTGCAAAGGTGGCAGAAATATATAATTTCTTACCATAACCATCCAGGAGCGGTCTGTCATTAGATACCGTATTTCTTCCAGGGAGAAGTTTAGCACTTTCTGTAGCTTTGACAGAGTATCAGGTGCTGACACTAAGACTTTATAAAGGAATTAAATTGCCCACCATACTTACCCAGCATTCGCGGGGCTGGAGGTTGACAATCTGGGTCTTGAGACTTCACCTAAAACATCTAGCAAAGCTCCTTGCACACCAGGCCAAGTGAGCAATGCTACAGACTTTGGGGGAGGGGGACTCACTGCCCAATAAGCTTTTGATCTACAGCAGCTTCCTCAAATACATCATGGAAAGATGTAATGAAAGGTGAAATGGTTACAGGCTTTGGGTGCTATAACATAAGAGTCCAACACCATCTCTGTTTAGGGATTAAAGTTTTCCAGTTGACTATATGAAGTCAACATTTATTAAAATTGTAGATTTTTATAAAGGAGACATCTTTTTTTGGGAAACCATGGAAAAAACAATCCTCATCATAATCTGTGTCACAACCTAAAGGCAGAAAAAAGAAAAATCTGTTCACATTTGGTCAATCATTACCATCACCCTTGTCTAACTTACAGGAAACAGAAGCTAAGGGTTGTCTTTCTTTTCACAGCAGTAAATGTCATAAAATGGTTTAAACTGGTTTAAATGTGGACATCCAAATACTTCCACAGTCTGTAACATACTATTTTTAAATTATGTTCGTATAATAAATTAGCACAGTAGCTGCCCTGGATATTCAGGGGATCTACAGAGCCCCATATGCCAGCTCTTTCAGCAAACTGGAAACAGATATCAGCTCCCTGCAACACCTAGCCAGAAAGGAAATGTCCACCAAGGTCTGGCCCCAGACATGTCATTCAGGAAATCATTACAGGAAAAAGCATAACAGTTTCTGGAGTCATCATAACAAATACCCGGGAAGGTTGTGCCCAAGGTGAGGAATTTTCTTTCCAGACCATGGAAAGTTTGTTTCAAATACTCATTTAGATAGTTACTGATTTTAAGCATCACATCTCAAAAATTAAAGTTATATACTCACTACAATTATGCAGCTCTGTTATCCGTTTTCATTCTTCAACATATGGATTACAGATCTGATCTTGAATCTGAATCAGTTGCATTCCACAGACTTTTGGATCTAACTCTAGAGCTTCTCCCTCTACCTACAATGCCCTTGTTCACCCACAATACTTCAGATCTCATTTGCTGCCATCTCGTATGGATGCAGAGCCTTTCTCTGAGAATCTTTTAAAGCTAGTTTGAGTTTTGTGAGTGCCTTTCTTTCGAACTTTCTTTATTACAGTTTTAATCCATTACATCCAAGTGACGCTTCTAGGTGCATCTGCAGTTAACTCCTACCGATGCCTCTAGGCATGAAATACTGCTTGTTTATATTTGCGTCAATAATTCCAAACCATGGTACGTACAAGGTTTTAAAAGATTTCATCTTAAAGCTTACATGATGGCAAGCCCAACTGCATTAATATTTAACCTCTGTCTAGTGCAAGTAAAGATATATTAACTGTTTTTATAATAATTTATAGATATAAATGTTCACATTTTTCTAAATATCTCCACAACCAAATAACACAGACATAACTCCTTAGCCTCATATGAAAGCTCTCACCTAAATGAATAAAATGATGCTGACCGTATGTGTGTAACTTGAGTGGTTGCTGAGATATTTTAAGTTGTTTACAAAATATTACAAATGTAATGGTTACTGTGTTTACAGTTGAAGACCTAGAACCTAAAGAATATTACCACTATAAAAATAGTTTATGCTGAAGGGTTTGCCATTTATACTTCTTTCAAACCCTTATGGTTCTAGAGATATGAACATTTGTCTGAAATGCGAGGACCTAAATTGATTCTGTCAAAAGGCTTAAGCTCTGCCCATTGGAAGTTAGTGGAAGCTTCCTGATGTCCACTGGAGTTTATCTTCATTGGAGTGAACGAGTTCAACAACTTATTTTACTGCTCCTCCCTCCTTTACTCTTGGCTTTACTGCATTCGTTAGTCCTCCTACCTTTGCAACGTTGGTACTTTCTTCTTTCTTTCCTTACTCTTCCTACTACATTGTCAGGGTATTTTCCACTACCATTGCTGGTAGTCTCTTCAAAAAAAAAATGTTTTATAGCGCTACGGCCAAGAAGCCAACAAGATTGAAAAAGATGTAGCCACAAGCTCCTCTACCTAGGGTAGCTGCATGCCCCTTTGTTCCCTTGTGACTGGCAAAATTCCAGAACATTTTGGTTTTGTAATGAAGTGCAGCACGTCCACCTGTATTACTATTTGTAGCACTCACTCATTCTGTGTCATGTCCTTTCAGTGGTGTGAGAAGAAATCCAGATGGTCTCCTATCTTGGTGGGGGGCAGGGTTTTCTAAGGGTTACTGATGAGATTTTGGGTAAGGCTGAGGAGGATGGAAGCAGCATGGAAAAGGCATGGCTCCTCCCAATCTGAGTGGCATTTAGAGCCCCAGCCTTCCTCCTCTGGTCTGTGCTACATTTTTGTATGGTCTCTCTCTCTCTCTTTCTTGCTTATCTTTATCTTGCTGTTGACAACAGGGCCAAATCTTTGAAAGGCAGTTTCTGTCACTTTATTGGAAAGGAGATGAAATTGCTTTCAGTTCTGAAAAACTTCACAAGCAGGGAATCCAAACAGCAGATTCTTCCCTTCCAGTGTATTAAGAATCTGCATTTTGACAAACAGTGAGTAGTACAACATGTGAAGTGGTATGCTCATTTTTAGTTTTACACATATACCTAAAGCTAAAAACAGACTTGACAAAGGGTCTACGCCTACCTGAACATGTGAGGTGGTGTGTTCATTTTTTTTGAAGTCATACTCTCACATATCACCTTAAGAATGCTCTTGGGTGTGAACTATAGAATGCGACATCATGTGATTCTTTTGACCTCAACTTCCTCTGGTTAAAGTTATACTTGTTCAGTGAAAATAATTACTGCATTTTCTATAAATTTCAGTCTACCTACTTTCATAAGCCATCTAGCCAAGAAGCATTTTTCTACAATGAAAAATGTATTCCTGCATACTACTACTGCCTGCAGGCAGAAATCTCAAGGCAGAGTACTGCAGAAATAAATTATAAAGTGCACTTGTGTACGTAAACTTACCATAAGAGTAGCTATGCAAATCACTAATGCAGTAGCCTAAGCAATATGGGGTCATACAGAATACTGGAGTTGTGAAGGGAAAGAAAATTAACTGTGAACAAGTTTTGGGGAGTGTATTGAGATGGCAGATTTAAAAAATCACCTACACAGTATTGGGCCAGAAATATTGGGGAGCAAATAGCTAAGAAAATTATTCTTTTGAGCTGGGATACAGGATCTTAACTGCCTAGACTTAGTAAAGCCTCAACTTTAATTCTGTTAATGCCAAAAAAAAAAGCAATTACTAAAAACTGGAAATAAATGTCTAGCTGGGACACAGGATCTGAAATGCCTAGACTTAGCAAAGCCATAAGTTTAATTCTGTTCATGCCAAAAGAGCAATATTAGAAAATGGAAATAAATCACTAAACCAGCTGTATTGGAAGTATTGAACATTTGTATGAGACAAAAACTGGAAAGAGGGATTGTTATAAAGGAGCGAAAGCAAATTACACTGAAATAACTGGAATTTGTGGAAGCACCACATGCAGGATAATGTTCAGAAGAAATATTGAGGTTTAATGGAAGCCACAAATTGAGAGTTCTGTACTGTTGAACTGAAAGGCATTTGTTATAAAGAAAGAAAACATTTAATATATGCCTGCAACTGGAGAAAATGTTAATATGGTTGGCTTTCTTTTCTATTAAATCAAATGTTAATATGATTGCCTTTTTCTAGTAAATGAATGCTTGTGTCTTAAGTGGTATGTTAATAAAGATGTTAAAAATAGGAGGAATGGAAAGAGGAAGCAGCTACTGCACCAGTGACCAAATATCTACTGTTATAACAAGTTTACAACTGTACTATGTTCTTCATTATGATCACTGCTCTAGTAGCGCAAGCGATACGGGTTGTTTATCATACTGAGAGAGACTGGGGAGAACAGTCCATAGTTTTCTGTGCTTTATAAAAGTAGGCAAAGAGGACCAAAGTGCTTCTAGAACACTTCTAGAATACAACCCATTCCAAACAGACACAGATAAAGGCATAGCCCTGTTAGAATGAGTTTTGACCCTGCCTGGAATAGTTTTGCTGCAGTGAGAATTACAGTATTTGGCGATAACATGAGACAATTGTCTGCTTAGACACTGGGATGTCCTTTCTTAACTTCACAAGAAATGAACAATTAAACAGAAAGTTTTGAAAAAGTTGTTTCTGTCAAGATAGTAAGAGCTGTCTGTGGACATTTAAGGTATGAAGTAACCTTTATCCTTAATTTTTAGGTTCTGAAAAAAAAAAAAAAAAGACATGGAAATGTACAGTTTTACCACAGAACATACAATAGTTTTAAGTTGCAACAACTTTTTACCACAAAAGTGAAAAAGTAAAAAAGTAAACAAAGTCACATGACCATCAATTATAGCACTATTTCCCTAGCTAAAATTGATATCTTACAGAAAAAGCAAGTTTTCTTTCAAGAAAACGGAAGTAATTTTTTCCCTCAAAGGGAACTATCTGCCCAGTAATGGAACAGCATTGGCTGACTAAATCTCCAAAAGCCTGCAGAAGAGCATTCTTTTTGGTGGCAGAAAAGCTCAAGGGTTGGTGCCCAAATCTGACAGTCAGCTCAGCTCGACTTACTGTTTTTGGGTGCATGGACGGTGCCCTGAAGCTTTGGAAGCTGGCCAGTTGTTGCATCCTATGTAGGATAGAGTACATTTAGCTTAGACTACTGCAGTTGTGAACATAATGAAGACCATCATTAGTAAATGCATGAGGGTGAAGCCAATGTCATGATACCCAAAGGATCAAAAGGCTAGTCAGCTGTAGTAAGCTAACCCAATGGCAAATGTTCCACGGCTACTTTAAAAGCCTGTTGGGGAAATGGATTTCATAACTGCAGCTGACAGCGCTTCTCAATATTTAAAAAGGTGTAATCCACACCAAATAACGTTCTTTTCCAAATGATCAGAAAAAATAAGTAAATGGAAAATAGAGTTTATGGTGAACACCATCACAGATATAAAAGTAGCAGATGCAAGGCTCCTCCATGCAGACTCAAAGTCTGTTAATGGGGCCTTGGACTAATCAAAGTCAATAAAATAAAAAATGTCCAGCATATACAAAGTTAACCAGAAATAGGACCTCCAATGTCAATGCAATTAACTATCTACAAGATTATGTACTGGGGCATGGAAAGAAAGTTAATCTTCTGATAACACCTTTAAGGGTCCTGTTTCTATCATCAGGGTGAACATTCATTGCACAAATGCACCATATACATCACATCTGCCATGTCACTGCATCTCTGGCAGATTATCAAGCAAAACCTGTGAGCTCCCAAATTCAGGGTGGCCAAACAACAGTATGTAAACCAGCCAAAACAGACTACGTTTGCCTGTGGACCCACCATCCAGTTTGTAATGCTTCACAATATGTGCACAAGGGCAAAAATAAAGCTTCAAAGATAAATTAGGAGCTCACAAGGAAAAGGGTGTTGTGCTAGCTGCTGACCTTACGTTGTGAGCTTTGATACACTTAGACAACATTGTGGTAGGTCTCCTAGCAAAACAAAACATCATCAGCAGGCTACTTGCAAACACAGTCCATTTCACTACAACCTGTCTTGCTCTCCCTTCATAAGCACACAGATGATCAGACTGCCTGAATGATTTGGTACACTCAATACACCACTTTAAGTCATAAGGTACAGAATCCTTTCTGCCTTGGATTCTTTCAAAGAGAGTCAGACAAATGAACACAAATACTATTTTTAGCATTAAGGACAATTGTTTCAGAAAACTTTAAAGGTCATCAGATCCTATAACCCTGAAATCAAGAATTAAAGCACTAACTTCAAAACTTCTACAGTCAAAGGCTCTAACAGCACCAATATGACTTTCACTTAAACATTTATACTCCACTATTGAGAGAGGACATGTCAAGAAGGCTGCCAGATTCATAAAAGGTTTAACTACTGTACTATGCCACTTAGAGGGGGAATAGAGGCATACACTCTGAAGCAGAAAAATGTACTTTAATGAAGCAGACCCAAGGTCTATCAAACAGATCCACAATGCACTGGAAGCTACAAAACTACACACGTGGAAAGGTGCCATGCTTTTCTTCATGCACCATACGGAACAATCCCCATCTCCACAGGAAGACTTCCGAGTAAGGGCCAATTGCTAACTACTTAGAATAAACCTATCATCCAAGTTGTAAGATTAAGATCCTTGAGGCTGAGATGCCCTAGCCTGTAATTCCAGGCAGACGGAAGGGAATACATACAGAGACAAACAAGAAAGTGAAACTACTCTTGGCCGTCTTAAAACATCCAGAATTGCCCTGGGTCCTTCACTTTTTACATTTAGTGCAACTTTTTGAATGAAGGATAAAGGACAATGTATACAGAAGGCTCTAGCTGCAGCTGACTGAGTTAAAGTGCATTTGTTGTGAAAGCCTTTAGATGAGGTGGTCCCAAACAGGTGGGATGCAAACCAGACCAGTTCTGGGAGACCACACAGTTCTACAGTCATGGCAAACAGTTAGGTATCCATTTCTGAGACAGAACTCTCTCTGCTCAGGCAGTCTACTAAGCTGTTCTACCACAGATAAAGATTTGCGATGGAGACAATCTAATTGGCAGAGCAAGTTCCCAGAACAGCATCACCGGTCTGCAGTGAGGATATTACCCACAAAGGGTTGTTTTTGACATACTACATTAATGCGGTATTAGCCATTACACCCTGGCTTAAAAGTAAGTCTGAAAGCTTACAGGGCTAGGTACTGACCAACATCTTTGACTGACCTAAGTAAGACAACACAGCCCCTACACTCTCACATTTGTCAATGACCTCCCCAAAGCATGGCCAAAGCATAAACGTTTATAGGTTCTTACTATGTTATTGATCTGTTAGGACCTTTAGAAGTCTAGCCATACATTCCCATGGTAGTTTTTAACCCTTGTGTTTTAGGTATGAATAACCTAGAGATGAGCAGAACATTTACATGTTGCCCCTTATCCATGAGGGACAAGAGAGCTACACCAGATGTGAATCTGCAGTTACCCATCCATTCATCCAGATAACATCTGGATAGTTAAGTACATTGTTTTATGGGGAGGGGAAGACAATTCCAAAGAAATGGTATTCACTGTGATAAATAGAACATCTTGGAGGAACAGATATGTATGTTGCAAAACAGACTGAGATCTCATAAGTGGATGCTTACCCTGCTATTGAGCTTACAAATGTGCAGCAAGTCTAACAGGACTGCCATTGGTTTGGGAGGTCATTTTGCTTACTGAGATGGGCCAAATGAGTTGCTGTCATGTCTGTTATCTATGCCAACACAGGAACTCTCTCTTCAAAGAAGGGATAACCGGAAGGCTATTCATATGGCTGGGTGCCTTGATTCCTCAACTTCTTCAAACACAATGAATCTAACTCAAGTGTTTTGGCACTGGTTATCAAAAATGAGGAAGTCATAAATCTCATCACTCTTTGGGGCACAGCAGCTAATACGCTGGCTATTTTAAAAAGTTTACGGAATAGTCCCTCAAACTTTGCACATTCTTCTAAGACAAAGCCACTCTGCAAGTTGTGTTCAGTTCTGCACCTATGAAAGTCTTCCCTTTCAAGAGAATCGAATAGGACTTCTCTTGGTTTAACACAATTCACAACTGGTCAAAACTAGCAAGGACCTGCTGCAGGGAATTCTGCACTCTAGCAATGACCATATATAGCAAGCAATCACGGAGGTAAAGATAAATGCTAATATCATGAATTTAGTATTTGTTTTTTTTTTTTTTAAATATGTAATTACTTGTTAATTGGATGAATTGCTCCATCTCTGACCCTTCTGAGCTACAAGTACTAGGGTAAATGCAAAATATATGAATAAAGATTAGTTGCGTAAAATCTTACCATAACCATAGATGGCCTTCTCTTCCATGTTACAGTATTCTCACTTGTGGGATCCTCCGCTTCAGGTGACCCAAACGTCCAGCTCCTATGCCAAAGCTTAAGCCTGGTTGCTGTCAAGGTGTGTTGGACATCACACGCAGGGCCATAAACCATGGGGCATAAATGTGACGTCCACAAGCACAGACCTCAGAACTGACTGCCCAATTGGAAATAGTCTAAGGAAAAAAAAGAATGACATCCAGAAAGGGAAAAGTTCATCTGGGGGGGCGGGGGGGGGATGAATACTGCAACATGGAAAAAAAGGACATTATGGTTATGGTCAGATTTTATACAACTAATCTATGTCCTTCTACTCGCATGTTTTAGTATTCTCACTTGTGGGAGAGTACCACAGCTCAAGCAGGAGAAAGGGTGGAGGAAGAGGTATCGGTCTCCAGGAAAAAATGGAGGATGGCAGCAGCAAATCCTGCCCTGGCTCTGTAGATATTATCCAATTTATAATGCTTGGTGAAGATATGTACAAAGGACCATGTGGCTCCTTCTAAGATAGTAGCAGTGTCCAGGCCTTTGAGAAAGGCCCCTGAAGAAGCTACTGCTCTTGCAGAATAATGGAACAGAGTGGGGCAACTGTATACCATAGAAGTAGCAGCAGAAGGTGATACTTGTGCATATCCAGGAGGATATTGTCTGTTTGGATACGGCTTTCCCCAGGGCCCTAGGGTGAAAAGATACAAAGAGCTGATTGGTCTTCTCCAGATAAAACCTCAGTTGCCTGTGAACATCAAGGGAATGGAGCAGTCTCTCTCAGTCATTCTGTGGCAAAAGGAAAAAGGTGGGTAAATGGATAGATTAGTTAAGGGACAGTTCATTGGCCACTTTGGGCATGAAGGAAGGATTGCTATGCAGAGTTACCCTGTCTTTGTGGAAGATAGTGTAGGGTGGAGTGGCCATGAGTGCTTGCAGCTCAGACTCCTAGCTGAAGTAAGGGTTACTAACAAGACAGCCTTCCAGGTGCACATCCTTAAAGTGGCAGAAGCTGCTGGTTCAAAGGGGGGCAGTGGTATGTTTCTACAGTACAAAGTTCAGGTCCCATGGAGGAGGGACAAGTTTTCTTGGTGGTCTAACATGAAGAACTACCTTAAAGAAAAGTTTCACCTCCAATCTGGTTAATAGGGGTGGGATCAATAGGTAATCAGGCTGAGATGGCTGACAAATAGACTTTCACTGAGGAGTATGAAAGTTCTGATTTTAGGAGCTCACGTGTAGGCTAGGACTAGGGAAACATCTGCTTGGAAGGGGTCTAGTTGCCTTTGAAGACACCAAGTGCAGAATCTTTTTCATTTTGATAAATAGGATCTCCTAGTTGTGGGTTTCCTGTCCCCCTGCAGGACAGATATGTCCTAAGAATAGAGGTGTCTGAAAGGGATCAGAAGTTTATCACCCACAGGGTTAGGCTGAGGGCTTTCAGAGGAGGATGAACAAGGGATCCCTTCTGTTATGTGAACAGGTCCACCTTGTGAGGCAACTTGTGGTGATTGCCCTTGGCAAGAGACAGAAGGGGGAACCAATGCTGCCTTGACCAATAGGGGGTCACCAGCAAGATTTTTGATTTGTCCTTCCAAATTTTCAGCAGGACCTTCTGAATGAGTAGGAAGGGGTGAAGGCATAAAGAAATCGCCCCTTCCAAGAAATTGAAAATGCATCCACTTTTCACATTAGTGGAGATGGGAGTCTGGAGCAGAATAGCTGTAGTTGTCTGTTCTGAGGGAAGGCAAACAGATCTATCCGTGGGGTGCCCCCCATTGGTGGACAATGTCTAAGAAAACATCTCTGTGTAACATCCATTCGTAATGTTGAAAGAATGATCTGCTGAGGGCATCTGCCTGATGACTGTCCTGAGATGAGATGTAGACCGCCTGCAGTGTGACATTTTACTGGGTGGCCAATTTCCATGCCTGTATTGCTACTAGCCTGCACAGGTAAGTAGGATCTGCCCCCCCTGCTTGTTAATGTGCCACATCACAGGGGTGTGGTCTGTGAAAACATAGAAGGAACCTGGGTGAATTAGAGGAAGGAAGGTCTTTAAAACTAGAAGGAGAGCAGTTATTTCCCTCATGTTGATATGTTTCTCTGGAGGAAGGGTTCTCAGTAAGCCTGTACCTTGAGACCATTCATAGTGGCCCCCCCCATCCCAAATCTGAGGCATCTGTGTACAGGAATTGCATTGGCATGGTGGGTTGCAGAGGAAAGCCTGGATTCTGGCTTATTTGTTGGATCCACCACCTCAACTCTTTCTTCAGGCAAGGCAGGAAGGGGACCTGGAATTCCAGGGGGATGACCGTGTTGGGACCAGACATTTTTCAAATACCACTGGAACTTCCTCATGTGCAACCTGGCAAGGAGAAACATCAGAACAGTAGATGCCATGAAGCCTGGAAGACAGAGGAATTGTCTGGCAGAGATGTGGTTTATTGAAAGTAACTCATGGAAGCAGTTGTTTAGAGAAAAGACCTTGTCTTGGGGGAAAGAAGGCTCTCAAGTCTGTCCTTATTCTGCAGCCCAAGAAGGTTTGGTCTTTGGATGGAATAAGGGAGGATTTTGTAAGATTGAGAGTAAACCCCAGACTTTGAAGAAGGGAGAAGGGACATAGTGAATTGCAGGTGTGTCCCGAGAGTACTTGCCTCTTCTGCTTGGATGAGTAGGTCATCCAGATAGGGGGTAAATCTGTATGCCTTTTGTTCAGCAGTAGGCTACTGCTGTAGGCAGACACTTAGTGAAGACCCTTGGTGCTGCAGATAAACCAAAGGGCAATGCAGTAAATTGAAAGTGCGAGGGTGGCACAGCAAAGGCGGAAGAGGACTCTTTTTCCCCAGAGTCCAAGTTAGGGGGAAGGAAGCAGCTGAGGCTGGCCTAGGGCTAAGGATAGGCAAGGCAGGAGTATGTGAAGCTGTGGGCCTGAGGGCCATGAAGGCCTGAACCATGGACTGGGAAAATGTTTGCCAGTCTGGCTGGTCTTCTGTTATGGTAGACAGATCTTTTCTGTTCTCTGTTCAGAGGGGCTGTCTTTGAAGTAGTGTACGAAGGAGACGGCCTAGGATTCTGGCATCAGGCCTGTGGCTGAGGAGCCCTGATCTGAAACAGTAGGCGGCCATCCGGTCAAGCCAAGTTCCCTTTCGACATCAGCAGAGGCAGACATCGCAGTAACCTCTGTGAACGTGCCAACTGGAGATTCTAGAGTGGCTTCCGATGAGGTACCTGCCAAAGTAGCCAGTTCTGCTAGACATCCCTTAGCCCCTAGACCAGTAGCTGGCAGAACATCCAGAGGCACAACAATAGAAGGCCTTGAAACCTTAGTGTTTTTAGGCAGCTCCACCTCAACTGCCGTTTCAGTCTCCATACCTAGGGCCAAACACTTTAGACAGTTTTTCACAAACTATTAAGGGCTGTCAGACAACAATGTAAGGTTTTAGAGAAACGACTGATAAATACTGCAAGTCGTATGGTTGTGGGATTGGCCTAAGCAGAAAAAACAAAGCTCATGGGAATCCTTTCGTGGAATTTGCCGACCACACTTACATTTCCCCTTCCTAGACAACACCAGCTATAAAAGAGCAACAGCAACCTAAGCCTAACTGAAAAAAAATATTAAGATTCCCCAATGGGGTACTTATCTGTATAGTCTTGCGAAGCGTGGAATGGAACGAGCAAGCAGGTGTTCGACTGCGGCACAGAAGCTCTGAGGTCTGGATGTGCAGATGTCACATTTATGGCCCATGGTTTATGGCCCTGCATGTGACATGCCACTCACATGACAGCAACCAGACTTAAGCTTTGGCACAGGAGCCAGATGTTCATGTCGCTTGAGGTGGAGAATCCAACAAGTGAGAATACTGCAACATGTGAATAAAAGGACATGCTAGAATAGCCTACTAACTAGCAGTTTTTGGCAGGTGGGAAGAAACCAGATCAAGCAAGATATAAATTTCACAGACAGTGACTGACGTCACATCTTAACACAGGACTTTTGTACTACGAGGCACAACTTTACTGCTATGTGTAAAATTAAGAACAAAAAGCAATACTATGTATTTAATGAAAATACCAAGCTTTCTTCTGAATAAGGTCATCAGTAAGAGTGTGTGCGTGTTTGTAAGGGGTGGGGGTGATGCTGGTGATGAGTAGGATTCAAAATGCTTGCAGGACAGGCTTACCAAAATACTCTGATGTACGTTATCTCCCCTCATTCGTCTCACACTAGCTGAAACCAGGATGATTCAAAATGAGAAATCCCCCCCATTTGTGGCAATTTGTGGAGGGAGAAAGGGGGATGCAAAGAAGGGAGTACTACAGGGGGACCTGAATCTTGCCTTGCCTATTCATACCATCTCTCCCTCTTTTTACGAAAATTATTACTATTTTGTTGTTTTTGTTTTGGAAGATTGATTTTACTGTTTTTATATGTATTAAAAATAAATGTAGGCTTACTTTGTCAGCAGGCAAACCGAAAAGTAAAAATCTTACAGACCTTGTCTATGGCCACAACTTTCTCCTTCAATTTCTTAAGGTGACTGCTTTCCCTTGTCAAAAGGGGCATTTACAAACCTAGTTTTTGGCATCACTGGAGAAAGGCCGAGTTTTTAGCCAGGAAAAATCTTCAAGTATGCATTAATGTGACCCCTCTGATAGTCAGGGACTTAACAGATACTCACTGTGTAAAAGTTTCTGCATAAATGTGCTCCTGCTGATGACTTGCAAGGTTTGGGTCATACAAATATTATATGCTCCACTGGAAAAACGACCCTCACACTGCAATGCTAGTACTGTAATTCCTGCATTGAGTAAGCCTATAGTGGCTGACAGCCTCAAAATTCTTGAATACTCACTCACTTCTGAGATACTGTACAGTTTTTGTATATAGGAACACACACACAGTCACAGAAATTAAAAATGCAGCTTATTTTGGCAGCATCATTTTCTACAAATGTTTCAGAGTCATGTACTGGCCATGCCATTAACATGACTACTATCACATTTTATTAAGAAATAAATAACTGTAATAATAATTTAGTCTTACAGAATATACTCCAGCCACCAACAACCTGAGCTGTAAGATAGATGGCAGGACAGTGCATCAGGGCACTAATGGGGAGTTCTAGTTTCAGTTACCATCAAGACATAACACTCAAAATAAATAAAATCTGTCTAGAATTCTCTTCTGGTTAACCACACATTTCCTTTAGTATGATGCATAAAGCTCATTACTGTTTGCATATTACAGTATTGCTGTAACACAAATATCATGGCATGATTAAATTATGAACAATTTACCTTGAGAAGGACGTCAGTAAAAAGCCATCAAAAAGGATATTACAAAACTCTTCTGATCCCAGCTCCTCTGACAGCAAAGTAAGGTTTCCAGTTAGAAGGTGAAGGAAGATGTCGCTAAAAGCCATATCATTGTAAGTTTCAACTGTTAATAAAAATAAAATTACTAGTAACTACACTGTATACCAAAGTATACAGAAAATGATACTGGTAAAAATAATGGTGACTTGAATATAGTTAAAATACTGAACTGCTAATAACAATGCAACTGATGCACTTGCTCTAAAATAAGATATCTGTTTTCAGCAGTGACCCCCCCCCCCCCGACACACATAAATAACATTCTCCTGTTAAATGCAGGATTTCGTATACTGAATGTACCACAAATAACTGCCAAAAGGTCTATTCAATATCATGGCACTGGGTGTGAGCTATACTGTCAAAACTCACATCACAGCTGAGGTAATCAAAACCAGTCTGCTTAGATATGGCTCGCATTAATGAAACCTGCTCTACAGTGTTGCTACCTCAATGCACCAAGTTCTTTGGTGCCTTCTGGGTGGATCTGCAAATCCTCTGGCAGTGTGGGTTTTTGCCTGATGCTCCAGTCTCATACTATATCACAAAAACTTGTAGTACACAAAATGGCATTATTCCAAACTGCCTATAGGTGTGCCAGGTGTGGTGTGTGTGTGTGTGTGTGTGTGTGTGTGTGTGTGTCAGGTGTGGTGTGGTGTGTGTGTGTGTATTCTGCAATGAGGTGACACCCCTCTTCAGGATCAGTATGCTCGGCCTTGTGGCCAGGGAGTGCTAGAAGCTCCAGCTTCATATCCTCCAAGACCTTAAAATGTCTCAAGCAGGTAAAGGAATAAATGAATGCTCAAGAGTGTACTAAAAGTACAGTTGTAGAAGAGTTTACCATAAAGGTAGACGTCCTACTGATCACTGCTGTAGTATTCCTGACATATGGATAGTCACCACTGACATCTAACTAGGGTACCAAAGCTTTACCTTCCCCAAACTAATCTCCAAGCTAGTGGCCTGAAGACTATGGACAGGGGGAGTCTGGTCAGCTAGGAGGGGGTGTAGCTCAAATAGGCAAGAAAACTCACCCATTCCCATGTAAACAGAGCAGAGGTTAAAGAAATGGGGGAAGAGGAAATGAGGACAAAAGTGAGACAAAAATTACAGTTGTGTACACTTAGCATAAATGTAGATGTTAGAATGTATTCACTATTGCAGTCATTAACATTAGGGTAATCTGTTTGCAGGTTGCCCTCAGTCAGCCTGATTAACAAAGTCTTGGGTCCTGCGTCAGTTGCTGTCCCTTCTTCCAGGATGTCAGGTCGTCAGGGGTTATAAAACATGCAGTTGATGTCATTACATCAGTTTTTCTTGCCCCAGATGTCAGGTGCCCCCCCAATGGGGAGCAAATAAAAAAACACAAAGGTATACCTCCAACAAAAAGCAAATAGACTAAAAAGGCTTTTAAAGCATAGTAAAGGAAAGTAGAGGTATAGCCAGAAACAGTTAGGGGGCCGGAGGGAGGGTAACCAGGACTGCAACAGTGAATAAACTTGAACATCTACATTTATGGTAAGTGTACACAACAGTACTATGTTCTTCGTGTTTCACTGTTGCAGTCATTACATTTGGGTAGATTCCCAAAGCTATGGTTGGGAGGAGGCGTTTATATAGCATTAGGGCCAGCAATAAGGCCCTGCAAGACAGCAGTGGCAAAGCCAGCGCGGGATTTAAAGAAAATTGG
Organism: Protopterus annectens; assembly: GCF_019279795.1. Taxonomy (NCBI): domain Eukaryota; kingdom Metazoa; phylum Chordata; order Ceratodontiformes; family Protopteridae; genus Protopterus; species Protopterus annectens. The sequence continues at coordinate 668,608,292 of NC_056750.1, read as the reverse complement.
CAAATGATAATGCTTGGTGAAAGTATGTACAGAACTCCAAGTAGCAGCTTCTAGGATGTCCCTGGTAGGAACACCTCTGAGAAAGGCTGCAGAAGTAGATGCAGCTCTGGTGGACTGAGATCCGATCCCCTGGGGGATAAGGTTTTCCACGATGCTTATAGCAGAAATGAATGCAATGGCTTATCCACTTAGAAATGGTTTGTTTTGAAATAGCCTTTCCCTCTGTCCCTGCAGCAAATGCTAACAATGTTGTTCCAATTTCCTTCGAAGTTTAGTCCTGTCCAAATAGAATATAAATTGTCTGTGCATATCCAAGGAATGCATAATCCGTTCCCCTTTGTTCTGTGGATTGGGAAAGAAGGTTGGCAAATGAATGGACTGATTAAGAGCCACACTGGATACCACCTTGGGCATGAAAGAGGCATTGGTCCTGAGTGACACCCTGTCCACATGAAAGATGATGAAAGGCTCCACTGCCATAAGAAACTGTAATTCAGATATCCTTCTACCTGAAGTGATTGCTAAAAGGAAAGCGGTTTTCCAAGAAAGAAATTTTAAGTCTGCAGTAGCAGCTGTCTCGAAAGGAGGTAGAGTGAGTTTCTCCAATACAAAGTTAAGGTCCCAGGGGGGAGTTGGAGCTCTCCTGGGTGGTCTTAAGTTTTTGGCCCCTCTGAGATACTGCTTGAGCAGAGGATATGAGAAGAGGAGAGGTTCTGTGTTCTAATGAGGTGAAATGGCTGAGGCGTGGATTTTAATGGAAGAAAAGGACAAGCCCTTGTGAAGCATCTCAGTTAAGTTTTGCAAAATCTGAGGTAAATTGGGAGCCGCTGTGCTCATCCCTTTAGATTGGTTCCAGGTACAGATTCTTTTACATTTTTCAGCATAAGATTTTCTAGTACTAGGTCTCCTTGCCTCTAAGATGACATCCAACACAGGTTTGCTGAGAGAGGACAGGGGTGAATTTAAGTAATTAGCCAGGCTGCAAGGTTCAATATTGTAAGCTGAGGGTGCAGAATTTGGTTCTCCTGCTGAGACAGCAGGGAAGGAGTCTGAGGCAGGTGCCATGGAGGTAGCTGCAACACATTGCGCAAGCGGGGGAACCAGTGTTGGTGCGGCCAGTGTGGAGCAATCAAGATCATCCTTGGTTTGTCCTGTTTGACTTTTAGCAGAGCTTTGGACAGTAGAAGCAGCGGGGGGAAGGCGTAGACTGATGGGTTTTTCCAGCTGAAGGAAAGAGCATCCACTTTCCAGGCTTGTTTGTGGGGAGTCTTTGTGCAAAACTTGTCCAACTGGAAGTTCTGGGGGGAGGCAAATAGATTATGTCTGGGCTCCCCCATTCACTTGTCAACATGTTGAAAATCCTTGGTTCCAGTTTCCACTTGTGTGGGTCCATGAGGTTTCTGCTTAGTCCATCTGCCAGTGTATTCAATTTTCCTAGCAGAAATTGAGCTTTTAAGTGCACTTGGTAGCGCAAGGCTGTGTTCCACAATGCCACGGCTAGTCTGCAGAGGGGGTAGGAATGTGTACCTCCCTGCTTGTTTATTTACCACATAACCGTGGTGTTGTCCGTCTTTACCATTAGTTGTCCTGGAAGAATGTAGTCCTTGAAGGCTGTCAGACCATTCTGTACAGCTAACATTTCTTTTTGACTGATATGTAGGTGCATTTGATTTGGGTTCCATTTGCCCTGAATGCACTTCCTTGCCAAGTGAGCCCACCATACATAGTCTGATGCATCTATAGTTAGGGTTTGGACGGCAGGGGGTAGTGTGAATGGTAGCCCCTTGTTTTGGTGGCAGGCCTCTGCCCACCAGAGGAACTCCAGGCATAGGCAAGGTATGATAGGAATCATTGTTACCAGGCTGTGAGAATGTTGACTCCATAGACTTTTTAGATACCACTGTAGTTTCCTCATATGCAGTCTTGCATATGGAATTAGAAGGATGCAGGAGGCTATGTATCCCAAGGCTTACAGTATTTTGTCTTGCAGATAGCAGGGTTTTTGTGGCCGCTTGTTTGCAGTAGGTTACCAAATTAATTTGCTTAACTGGCGTGAGGTAAGCCATCTGGGCAGCTGTATTCAAGCTTGCACCCAGGAATGTAATTTGTTGACAGGGTACCAGTTGTGATTTTTTTCGTTTATGGTGTACCCCAGACAAGTTAGAACCCTTTTTACAAATGCCAGATGATTTAAAAGTATGTCCTGGTTTTCTGCCTGAATTAGACAATCGTCCAGGTATGGGTATATCTGAATACTTGTTTGCCTGCAAAATGCAATTACTGGAGCCAGGCACTTTGTAAATACCCTGGTCGCAGTAGACAAGTCAAAGGGCAGTGCAGAGAAAGTACAGTTTTGTACCTACCATAAATGTAGATGTTCGAGTGTATACCCTGCTGCAGTCATCACACTTGGGTTATCCTGTCGTCAGGCGGTCCCGCAGTTGGCCTGAATTCCAAAGTCTTGGTCCGGCATCGGTTGCTGTCGCTTCTTCCCTGATGTCAGTGCGTCAGGGGTATACAAGAGGCAACCGATGCCATTTTCTTCAGTTTTTCTTGCCCCAGATGGCAGGTGCCCCCTCAAAAGGTGGTCAGTAGATAATACCAATAATAAAAGTTTAGCACAAACAAAACATCCCTCCAGCTATAAGCAAATACACCACAAAGGTTGTATCTAATTTTAAAGGTATTGAAAGGTTTTAGTTAGGTCAGAGGGGATGGAGGGAGGATAACCTGGACTGCAGCAGGGTATACACTCGAACATCTACATTTATGGTAGGTACAAAACTGTACTATGTTCATCGTGTTACCCTGCTGCAGTCATCACACTTGGGTAGAATCCCAAAGCTAAGGATGGGAGGTGGAGTCAAACAGGGTTAGAGGAGGCTAGGAGGCCCTGCAAAACTGCAGTGGCGAAGCCAGCTCTAGTCTTAGAGTAAAGTGGTAAGTGATGGTGTTTGGTGAAGGTGTATACTGAACTCCAAATTGCAGCTTCCAGAATATCCTTGGTTGGCACCTCCTGGAGGAAGGCTGTAGATGTACCTGCTGCCCTGGTGGAGTGGGGCCTTATGCTAGCAGGAACTGGTTTTCCATGATGGGTGTAGCAAAAACGTATGCAATGTCCTATCCATTTGGAAATGGTCTGTTTCGAGACAGCCTTTCCTTGTGATGCTGTAGCATAGGATACAAAAAGCTGGTCAGATTTTCTGAAAACCTTAGTTTTATCCAAGCAGTAACGTAGTTGCCTGTCTTTCTCCTTTGTTCTGTGGATTTGGGAAGAAGGTGGGTAAATGGATGGTTTGATTTAGAGCCACACTGGATACCACCTTTGGCATAAAGGAGGGGTTAGTTCATAGAGAAACTCTGTCTTGATGAAAAATGAGGAAAGGCTCTACTGCCATTAGTGCCTGTAGCTCTGAGACTCTTCTGGCTGAAGTAATTGCTAGCAGCAGGGCAGTCTTCCATGATATAAACTTTAAATCAGCTGAGAAAGCTGGCTCAAAAGGTGGCAGCGTAAGGTTTTCCAGAACAAAATTGAGGTCCCAAATTGGTGTTGGCGCGCTCCTGGGAGGTCTAATGTTTTTGGCCCCTCTGAGGTACTGCCTTAGAAGTGGATGTGAAAATAAGGGAGGATCCGTGTTGTAGTGAGCTGAAATAGCTGAGGCATGGATTTTAATAGATGAAAAAGAAAGTCCTTTGTGTAACATCTCAGTTAAATATTGTAGAATCTGAGGTATGTCTGGCTGAAGGGTATTTTGGCCTTTATCTTGGTTCCAGGCGCAAAATCTTTTCCATTTGTCTGAGTAGGCTTTCCTGGTGCTGGGCCTCCTGGCTTCCAGAATGACATCCATAACAGCTTGTGAAAGAGGAGCTGGCTGGTTGCTTAGGTGATTTGCCATGCAGCCAAATTTAAGGTTTTGAGCTGGCTGTGTAGAATCTGATTGTCTTGCTGTGTGAGCAGATGAGGAATTTGTGGTAAAATCCTTGGTGGGCCCTGGGCCATGTTCCTTAGTAGTGGGTACCAGTGCTGGCGTGGTCGGGGTCTCTCCATCTGGACTTTCAGCAGCACCTTTGTGAGAAGGGGCAATGGAGGAAAGGCATATACTGTCAGCATTTTCCAAATGAATGGGAGTGCGTCCACTTTCCAAGCTTGATGGTGAAAAGTCCTTGTGCAAAATTTTGATAGCTGACAGTTTTGGGGGTTGGCAAACAGGTCTATGTCTGGGCGCCCCCATTTTTGAGTTATCATTGCAAATACTTGTGGATCCAGTTTCCACTCGTGGGGATCCATGATGTTTCTGCTTAGGTCTTCTGCCAATGTGTTCTTATTTCCTGGCAAGAATTGAGCTTGTAATTGAACTTGGTAAGCCAGTGCTGTGTTCCACAAGGTCATTGCTTGCCAGCACAGAGGGTAGGAGTGTGTACCCCCTTGCTTGTTTATGTACCACATTACTGTGGTGTTGTCTGTCCTTATTATAAGCTGTCCTGGATGTAAGAGGTCCTTGAAGGCTGTCAGAGCATTCTGTACAGCTAGCATTTATTTTTGATTGATGTGCAGATTCCTTTGATCTGCAGTCCATATGCCTGTCCTGCCATGTGTGCTCCCCAGGCATAGTCCGATGCATCTGTTGTCATAGTTTGCCTGGCTGGGGATAAGGTGAAAGGCTGACCCTTGTTGAGGTGACATGCCTGTGACCACCACAGAAACTCCTGTTGAAGGCAGGGAATGAGAGGTATCATTGTTTCCAAGCTGTGGCTGTGTTGAGTCCATACGCTTTTCAGGTACCATTGTAATTTCCTCATATGCAGTTTTGCCAATGGTATTAGTGGTATGCAAGTTGCCATGAAGCCCAAGGCCTGCAGAATTTTTCTTGCAGGGAGTTGGGTCTTTGTTGCCATTATTTTGAAGTATTGAGTTAGTTGTAGTTGTTTGTCTGGCGTCAGGTAAGCCATCTGGGCCATTGTATTCAAACTGGCACCCAGGAATGTCATATTTTGTAAGGGCACTAGTTTTGATTTCTTTTCATTTACTGTGTACCCTAGGCAACTTAGGTGTTTTACAAAAGTCAGATGTTGTAAGAGAATGTCCTTGCTTTCTGCTTGGATGAGGCAGTCGTCCAGGTATGGGTATATTTGAATTCCTCTGTCTGCAGTATGCAATTACTGGTGCCAGGCATTTTGTGAAGACCCTGAGCGCAGTAGATAAGCCAAAGGGCAGTGCAGAGAATTGGTAATGGGTTGAATCTGCAATGAAACGGAGGTATCTTCTGCAATTTTGTCTGATAGGGACATGCAGGTATGCCTCCTTGAGGTCCAACATTACTAGCCAAGCTTTCTTGCCCAACATGGGAAGAAGCTGCTGTAGTGTTAGCATCTTGAATTTGGGTACTTGCAAGAAGGTGTTTAGAATTGAAATGTCCAGAATGGGTCTCAAAGCATTGTCCTTTCTGGGAACTAGAAAGAGCCTTGAGTAAAATCCTTGGCCTTGCTCCTGTATAGGTACCAGTTGAATGGCTCTCATGTCCATGAGAGCTGTAATTTGTTTCTGTGCCTCTGCCCATTGATTTTGTGGCAGGTTTGGCATTCCTTTTATCCTTGGCAAGGTGTGGAAATGGAATCTGTATCCTTGTGAGATAATGTCTAGGACCCATCTGTCCTTTGTGACAATGCACCAATTGTCTATAAAAAATGCTAATTTTCCTCCCAAGGGAGCTGCCAAGAGAGTTTTGCTTGGCAGTTTGAGGTTTAAGTCATTGTGTTTGTCTTCTAGTAGTTTGGGACCTGTCTTCTTCTCGCTTCTGTGTTGCAGTGCCCCATTGGCGAGGTTTGTAAGGGATTTGTGCTTGTCCTCTGCCCCTTGGGCGTCTGTATTTACCCCTCTGTGGTCTGTTAGAAGCTGGAAAGGACCAATTTTTTGTTGGCCAATTTCTGCTGAAGCGTGGGGGCTGTTCCTGTAAGAAATCTTTGACCGTCTGCATAGATTTTGCCTTATCCTCCATTTTCTTTAAAACCTCTTCTGCTTTAACCCCAAATAAGACATCCTACTCTAAGGGTGCATCTAGTAACTTTGCTTTAACATGATCAGGCAAAGTTTGTTCCTTTAACCAAGCATGCCTACGTATAACAGACCCAGTAACAGCTGCTCTACAGGAAGCTTCCAAGGATTCAAATCCACATTGTAAAGTATGTTTGCCCACCTGTTCAGCTGCATGCAACAGATCCTGCATTCCCTTGAATTCAGACTGTTGAGGGTGCGTGCTCATCTTTTGTTTTATTTGAGACATTAGGAATTGCTGGTATTTCAGCATGTGAAATTGACAGTTTAGTGCTCTTATACCTAGAGTAGCTGAGGTGTAAACCTTCTTCCCCCACCTATCTAGTGCTCTGGAGTCCCTTTCAGAGGGTACAGGATTTTTAGCCATAGAAGCCTTAGCCCCTTTGGGACCCTGAGAGATTGTCTCTGGGTCAGCAACAGGGCTTTTGTAAAGGAATTTGTGCAAGTCAGGCACTCTGATATCTATCTGGTTTGGCTGGAACAGGAGGCAGAGAATCTGGATTTAGACTAGATTCTAAGTAAACATCATCCACAATGTCTAAAACTGGAGGGATAGCAAGTGGTCTGTGCTGGGGGAGTAAAAGAAACTGTTGGAGCCTTTTCTTTGAGTCGAAGTAGTCTTGACCTTCCCAGTGGAAATGTTCCCTCATGGTATGCAAGGTTTCCCCAAAGGAATAGTCTTCAGAGGGAGAAGCTGAGGGAATGGAATCTTCGCCATCAGAATCTTCATAAGGGGGAAAGGAGTATTCCTCAGAGAAGCCTGAGGAAATAGACACTTGATCAGAGGAGGCATAATCCTCCTCTTGTCTAGGCCTTTTGTCTGGGGGGGCTTGAGCTACCTGTTCAGAGAAGTGTCTGAGAAATTAAAATCCTATCATCCATAAGATCAGGTTTACAGATGAAAGATTTGGCTGCAGCAGCAATCCTCTTTACTGAGTTGTTAGGTCTGGTTGAAGAGGGATTCTTTGGTAATTTCCTTTTATCAGGTGAAACAAGAGAAACCAATGCTGCCTCAACCAAAATACTGCCAGTAAAGCAGTTTTGGTGCTTCTTTTTGTGCCTTAAGAATTTTTAAAAGAGGCAGATGAGGAAAAGCAAAGAGGAACTTCCCCATCCACTGGAAGGATAAGCATCTGTCCTTCAGGCTGCGAGTCAGGGATGTAAGTGGCTGTGAACGTGACATTCAGTTGGATTACCTAGTTGTGTGCCTCTAGTGCTGACCGGCACAGTTGCTTAAATCTTGTGGCTCCCTGTTTATGTACCACATGAATGTGGTATTACCTGTGTACACAAAGGAAAAAAAAAGTTTCCAAAGGTGGGTGGGTGAAAATCTGAAGAGCCTGAATGAGACCCCTCATTTCCTTCAGACTGATATGTTCTTTCTGGAACTGAGGTCGACATTTCCCCTGCACTCAGTGTGATCCAGGTCATGTCCCCCATGCCTCAAACAAGGAGTACGAGTCAGCTTGATGAAGAGGAGACAATGGCAGTCCTGGGTTGAGGATGCCCAGTCCCCCCCCCCCCAACAAAGTAGCTCCTTTTTGAGACAAGGGAGGAGGGGAATCAGGATGTCCAAGGGGTGACTGTACTGGGACCACAGAGAATTCAGGTACCATCGGATTTTAACCATGTTAAGTCTAGTGAGGTGGAGCATACTGGCGGTGGCTGACATGACTACCAAACTTCAAAGCATTTCCCTTGTTCAGCAATAAGAGATCACAGTGGACAGATTTTGGAAATAACAGGGCAGGTTGTGACGTTTCTCCTGTGGAAGGAAGACATACATCACTGTCTCTCCAATCTGCAGCAAAAAACAGGTCCTATACAGAGAGCATGTGGGAGTTCTGTAGCTTACAGTAAAACCCAGACCAGTCAGAAGATGGAGGATGAAGTTTAGATGCTGAAGAATTTCTAGAGAGAGAGAGAGAGAGATCAAGTCTGGATTAGTAGATCATCCAGGTATGGGAAAATATGAATTCCCCGAGTGCAACAGAAGGGTACTACCTAGGCTAGACACCAACAATCCTGAAGCTGTGGAAAGACCAAAAAGGCAATGCAATAAACTGAACATGCAAGGAGCTGGGCAGGGGGAGGAATCTCCTGTATGAAAGACTTATGTGCAAGTATGGGTAGTTCAGATCCAATGAAATGAGTCTGGTAGAGGATGAAAGACAGAAGTGTGTGAAGAAAGCATTTTGAAAGATGGTACCTTCAAGTAAATGTTTAGGAAAGACAGGTCTAAGATGGGTCTCCACTGCCCTCCTTTCCTTAGGACTAGAAAAATCCTGGAGTAAAACCCCTTTCCTATCAAGTCCCTTGGGATATGCTCAATGGTGCACTGATTCAAGAAGTCTTAAATAATGCAGCCCAGAAAGTATATATGATTTTGAGGAGGAATAATTTCCCAAGATATGGCATAACAATCCCTGATGGACAGGGCTCACTTATTTGTGGTAACACAGCTTCCTACTTGGCCAAGGAGAGTGACCTTCTTTGGGGAAGACTGGTAATGAGATAGAGACCAGGAGGAGGCTGCTGCAGAGGTAGTCACAGGTACTTGCCTCCAAAAAGAAGCCTCTCCACTGAAAGTTCCCTATGAGTTCTTTTAGAGAACCTTTTCTAGGTGTTTTCCTTTCTGAACTTTCCTAGGATCCCTTGTAATGACCGACTTTGATTTAGATGGGTAGTTCCTTGGTATCAAGGAACCGAGGAGAGTAGGATCTGTCTGCAGTCTTTCATTGTCTTACCTTGGTCCTGGAGACTCTAACAGTCAGGCTGCCTAAACCAAAAAGGCTTGTCCAAGGAGAAAGTCAAGAATTTTAGATTTAAAATCCACAGATACAGGCTGCCTGTGAAGCCATGCGTATCTACGAACAGATCCTAGAAGCACCCACAGCAACAAAACTATACTTAATGCAGTGTATGGCAATTTGAGTGGCCTTTGATAGTAATCTCAGCATTTGATGCTTAGACTTTGCTTTAGAAAGACCCAGAAGAACTTTAGTGCAATTACCATAATGAAATACGGCAAGGGTAGCAGAGATGTAAACTACCTTTCCTCATCTGTCCACAGTCCTATCCTTGTCAGTGGGTAGGGCATTTGCACCAGGCAGAAGCTTAGATTGCTTATCAGGCGGGATGGTGAAGGGGGGGGGGTACTGCAGTGGGGTCTGCCACCGAGTTCTTGTATAAATATTTTTAGGTTATCAGGAACCTTGTAAAACCTATGGGATGGTGAAGGGGAGAGAAAGATACTGCAGTGGGGTCTGCCACTGAGTTCTTGTATAAATATTTTTAGGTTATCAGGTACCTTGTAAAACCTATCTGTTCCAACAAGAGATGATGGTAGAGAATCGGATGCAGAAGAGGTAGACTGAAAGGTGTCCTGGAAAGCTTCAAGGACTGGAAAGGGCCTAGGGTACCCATCTCCAAGAGGGTGTAATAAGTCTTCTGAACATCAGAGATCTGCATGGATTGCCATTCAAAATGTTTCATCATGTTCTATACATTCTCCCCAAAGGGAACTTCCTCAGTGGGGGAATCTGGTGAGAGGGAGTTGTCCTTGTCTGAAGACCTTTGCCCTAGATAATGCAGCTGAGAGGAATAGTCCAGAGAATGGTCAGAGTTCTAGTCCTGTTCCTCAACAGAAGAGGAAGAAACCAGGGTAGGTTTTTGATGGGTAGCCTGTGGTTGCAAAGACCCAAAGGGGGTTTCAAAGACATGGCAACTTTTAACAACCCCTGTGAAAAGTCTATCCAGTTTTTCCCTAACTGCTGTGAAACAGGCCATATGCCTAATCTTCTGTTTTTTTCTTTTTAAGGGTGATGTCTTTTCTGTATGAGGTGAGGAGGTTTGGAACCCTATATGCCTAGGACCTTTTCCCTAACTAGAATTTGAGGGACACCACTCAAGTGTTCAGAAATAAGACACAGTTCCTTACATGTACTGGCAGTCTGAAAGGCCTTGGGAGACAGATGGGGCCTCGGTAGCATGCAATTGAGAAGCAGCCTGAAGTATCACAGGTTCTGCAACCTCAGCAGGCATAAGGATGTCAAACACTGGACTGTGGATCAACTTGAGGCCTCTCTAGCTTTTTCTTTGGCAGCAGAGGGATGTCCAAGGATGCAGAGTCAACCTTCTAAGACTGGGCCAAGCATTTAAGACATCAAGTCTCAGGAAAGGTAGTGAGCGTGGAAAGCCTTGACATAAGGGTTTTGTGAATGAAAAATTGACGGACAGAGCAAGACTTGTGATACTGTTCCGGACCTAGGCAGAACATACACTTAGCATGCAAATCCTTGTATGGAATATGCCCACCACACTCGCACTTCAATGAAATATTCTAAGATTTAAAAAAAAAGGGTTCCCAAAGGGTCACTTATCTGGATAAACAATGGAAGCAAGTTACCAACAACCAAACAGCAAATAGTCTGACGGATGAACGACCTGTGTTCAGGCTGGTGACAAGACAGTGTGAGGATTCATGTTACAATGCAAATCTATACACCCAAACACACAGGAACTGAGGTCATGCTGATGTACTACCTCTGGAAGGTAAAGCTTTGGTACCTCAGCCAATATCAGCAGTGATGACCTGTATACTGCAACAGTCATTTCAGTGAGGACATGACATTATTTCTTAAACACAGTAAACACTACAATGATCTTCAGCTAAACTGACATGAAAAGGTAAAGCCAACTTGAGACTTCTGCCCACCACAGAGTATAAGAAAGGTGTGTCTGCATGCCTTGTATGTACAAGGAAGTAGGGAAAAAGACATAAAATGCAGCTATTATTCTAAAGTACTACAAACATATTTTAGCATTCAACCACAGGTGCCTACTAATCTCAGATTCATAACTTAACAAAACGTCAACAGCATGTTAAATAAATCTTAGGGCAAGACTATCCTTTTGTCTTGACCTATGCAGACAGTATTAAAACATCTTTTAGTATCCTGCAGTTCTTCTTAAAATGAGCTCATCCAAACACTAAAGGTCACATCTGATTGGTTGCAACTCAATAAACAACCTAATTATTAGCCATCATGCAAAGATGCCAAAGGGCAGAAAGCTACTGCTAAATTACCAGCTTAGAGTGATGGCCAAGACACAGTAAAGTTTGATGAAGGTGTACACTTAAGACCAAGTGGCTGTGACGTAAATTTCTGCAAAGGAGAAAATTTTCATGCATTCATTGGAGGCAGTCATTTGTCTAGAGGAGTAGGCTTTGAATACATTTTCCGGGGGGGGGGGGTCAATGCATGATGCCAGGTAACAACAGAGCTGGCAGTGGATAGCCAGAGTGGGAAGGGCTCTCACTCCTCTGGTTTTTGCTCATTTGTTTTATCTATGCTATCTGACTCAGGGACAACAAGGAAAACACATTTGGAAGGAAGCATGAACTTGGCCTCAGGGACACACAATCCTTGTGTAGAACAGGAACCTCTTGCAAGACCTCTGCTCACCTGGCTGGTCTACCAGTAAAGCCTTTTCTGAGGAGGGACTGATGAGTTTCAGGCTATCACCAAGAGTTACCATATCTAAAAACACAATGTTCCTCTGTGAAGTTATTGAAGTAAGAGGCAACATTAATCACTATAGGCAATCCTCTCGTGGATTCAGAGTTGGCTCATATTTCCTACCATGGAGGTCAACAACCAGATCCTGGATGATTTAACAGTATCTACTTACTCAACAAGGAAGGACAGACTCAGCCATATCATCCAGCATAGGCACACAAAGACCTAAACACATGACTCTCATCAGAAAACCTGCACAATCACAAACTGCCACAGGCAACATGGAAGTTTACTGAAGAAGCCATAGTCAGTCTTTGTAAGGCCCTCCATAAAGCCAAACTCAAAAAAGTAATCCAGCTTTTCTAGTCCCTTGCTTACTAAACAAGACTTGCACCTGGACAAGTGAAACTAATAAGCTGGGGGTCCTAAGACTGTTCAGTTCCATGAATTTTTGGTTGAATGGAGTCCAGAAATGGCAAATGGTTGAACCTGCTGCGACTACATTTGGGATTTACTTGTCTGTTTTCCTGTTAACTGGGGGAATTTTGCACTACATCTCTGCCCACTGACAGTGCTGACTTTAACCATTTGTTCCTTGTTTGCCTTTACATTGAAGTCTGAAGCCTGTTTGTGACAGACTGTATATGCTACAGAAAAAAGACTGAAGTTTAGGTTCAGTTCTGGTAACGTTCTCCTTGATTTTGTTCGGTCCATGAAGCTCTGGACAAAACTTAGAAGTTATCCACGGAAGCAAACCACAGCATACAGACCTTTTTTAAAAACTACAGTCTCCTAATCTTATGGACGTACAACTTGTACTCAATTCGTATGTCAAACAGCCAAGTTGTGACTTTCTAAAATTAAGATGCATCCCTCTTACTTACCCAACGCTATTTTTTTTGTCCAGAATGAAACATTCTTGAAATCAAAATTT